>NW_025110310.1:256070-309087 GCF_011392965.1 Frieseomelitta varia | reverse complement strand
CCCTTTTATACTTATGTTATCGGAGTTTTTGGGCAAAGGTTGGATATTGTTATCGGAGTTTTTGGGCAAAGGTTGGATATTGTTATCGGAGTTTTTGGGCAAAGGTTGGATATTGTTGTTGGTGGATGAGTCGTTGTTATAGTCAATATGTGATTCATGGGGATATCGTCGTCATCTGAGACGAAACGCATAACCTTTCCTCACCCTCCTCACCCTTATCCATCACCTAGAAGCCAATCCTTTCATCTCCTTCCTCCATCCTCGCACCAAACACACTTCAATCCCCTTCAGGACTTATAGAGGAGCGGCCAGGACAGATATAAATATAAAATATAAAATTTCAAATATACGATTTTAGCTTTGGATAGTTTTTGAGATAATGGAAGATTAAGAAATACATCAAATTCTGTGTATTACAATATTATAAACATTACTTATGTATAGACCAATGTAATGTTAAAAATTCGAGAAATCGTGACATCTTGTCGTCTAATCTTAATGATTATAGTTTAATAAAATGGTAAATAAAGTTGTACAGCAATATAAGGAATAATTATAAAATTGTATATTCAAAAGTGTTGCGGCTCATCTGAATCGTTCGAGAATTCGTATTTAATTGCTCATCCAGCCTCGCCTGCCGATCATCATTCTTTGTCATAAGAATGTGTAGGCTTATTTTTTTTTGGAGATCCTCGGCGTTTATGTTTATACTTCTCCTACTGCGTGGATTCTATACATATGTACTACCGAATATCTTTTCTCTAACAATAAGTTTTAAGATATAATTGAAAAAGGACAAAATTTAAATTTTCTATGGTAGATTTCCAGTCATAAAAAAAATTCTCGATATTTTTAAAAACGTTTGAATTTTTACAAATTTCGAGAATAGAAGAATTTTTAGTTTTTCACTTGCTACATAATGTAAAAATATCTTCAAAGAAACAAAGTTTCAGCGTAATCAAATCAAAAGCTTTATTAAAAAATTCAAATAAACGTGATTTTTTTCTTTCTACAAAGTTATAATAAGACTTATACTTTTCAAATTACTCAGGTGCGACTATTTACCGAAGATATTGGGACAAGGATCGCACAGCCTATTTTCCTACTTTCATCATTCCATAGAAAGAACCGATGGAACAAAAATGTAGAAGCCATGTCAAATTTTTAGATTTGACAACTATGCTTTCGTTAAGAAATCCTAAACTGTCCCTTTAACTCGCTTTTCATTTGTTATTCTGCACAATAACAATCATCATCAATGACAATATATCATTTTGAATTCGTAAATCAATAACAATATATCGTGTAAAATTTCAATAAAGTATGTTAAAATTCATTATGTCATTAAATTCTTGACAAAATTGTGAAGAAATTCCGTAGTATACTACCCCACGTGGTAGCAGACGCATAAACACGAGTGTAGAGGACTATGTTTCCTGAAAAAAATAAGGCTACTGTCTTATGTCAAACAAAACAGTAATCAGCAGGAGAGACTGAAAGAGCAATTCGATACGATCTCTCGAATGATTTGGACGAACCGCAATTGCTTTATATGTCCACTATACGTCAATTAGATAATTTATTTTACAAAATCATTCTACAGATTCACATTTTACATCCTTGCACAGTGAATGTCGGATTATCGTGTTCGTTTGACTGTAATAGATATCTATGATTATTTAACGTAAAATTCAACCTCCTTAATAAACGTTTCGTTCCGAAAAAAATTTCTTTATATTAAATGATTTGAATCAAATTCTAATGATTAAACTTTTAATTTTTATGCTCCATAAGAAGATCAACAAAAATATTAGATTTCCATCACTTTCACTTTGAAATGTTGTTGAAAAATGACTTTGAAAAAAACTTTTCCACTTTCAACGAATGTCCGCTATAAAATGGTGCAAAAGTCGTTAATAACCCATACAAGTGATTGATGCGACTTTAAATATATATGTACATATATATAATTATATATATTATATATAATTATATATATTGTATGTACATATATATATATATATATATATATATATATATATATAATTATGTTTGCTCTGGATTCAGTGTCACAGATGAGGAAACGGCAACACTGCCCATATATTTTGATTTTAATTCCTATCACGAATAGCGCTGTAGTGCAATACTTGCCTAAGTCGATATGACAGGACGAAAATAGTAAGGGGATCATATGATTTCCCAAAACGTGAGATACTTATTGACAGTAATTGAGATAATTAAATAATGTCATGCTATGCTATTAATTAATGCCAAGGCCAAGTTTATTTCTCACAGTGCATAAAGACCAGACATCTACACTCGAAGTTTTTAGTAATTTGGCCACAATAGCATTTCCGCGAAGCGTTGTGAACCCTAGGTTTCCAAGGGCCAACCTAGACCTACGTTTGGAAAACACTTGGAGAGAAAACCCTGCTACACTGCCATAAATTAGGAAAATCGCGAAACTGCAGTCTCGGAAAAAGCGTGTTACGAACGCAAGGAGTAGGCGGCGCAATTTCATGAAAAAACCTAATCGGTTAAAGTCCAAAAACGACTCGGCCAATTAGGGATGTCCGAAATGGGAACCAAGTTTTTCCAACAGCAGAAAAATGTGCAATAAATAAATAAAATTTATATTACTATGAACTATAATGAATGTTCTATTATATTATTAAAAAATTAATCCAAATTTACTATAAACAATCGAAATCCACAACAATATTTTGAATAGCATGATGTCCGAATATTAATAAGAGTCACTGTACGTAGAAAATGAAAAATGGGTTTTCGTCAGTAAAGTGGTACCATACCGGTATATACCGGTATTAAAACCGATTTCGCAAATACCTAAACCTCACAATATTTCGGTTTCAGTTTACCGGTGTAATACCTAAACCTCAAAATATTTCGGTTTTCAGTCTCTGATCCATACGATACTGTCAAACCTTTATAACAACCTGTCGAATGTCCATCAGGACAAATTGCACGAGTTTAGTGGTTAATAAAAATGACAAATTTAGTGGTTAATAAAAAAATTTTCACAATGTTATTCTCATGATATATTCTCACAATCCATTTTCACAACGCTACGGGAGTTTAAAATGTCGACAATTTTTTATTGAATGTGCAAAAATTTTCTAGAGACACAGTATAAGTGGTATACCAATTTCAAATGCATCGAAATATAAATTTTTCTAAAATTAATTTCCATTATTTTTATCGTATTTCTAAATCCTTATTACATTTTAACAATATAGTCAAATAGAATCTAGAATAGAAGACGAAAGGAATAAAAGAGACGCATAATATAGTAATTTACATTATTGTAATGATTTTAAACTGTGTACCTGTTGACTAATAAATTTGTCATTTATAATTGATTTGTATTGATCGTCAGGAGTGGGATACTAATCATCTATTAATTATTCAAGGGGAATAGTTTTCATTCTCAAGTTACGGAATGCTGAACATGGGAAATAAGCTACAGTTCAAAGTGAATTATCGTAGTATCGAATTGTAGGTAGCAACATACAGGTATTTTATTTTTCGATGAAGAAGCTAACAATTGTTTTTGAGAAACACCAGCAACGTAGTAAGCAAGATTTCCTGTAACAGCGTAACTATAATATTCTAGCAATTACAGATGTATCAAAATCAGTTTTCATTGCCATTAATATTAATCCATCCATAAATTAAAAATATTATTTTAATAATATTTTTAATTTAATAATATATGTGTACAAATACAGATCTGTAACATTTATTATTCTAATATATAGCGTATATGTTTAATATATTTGATAATAAAAGCATTTCCTAATTATTATGCAAAAACTGTTTATTCAATGCAGCATCTAAGATAAGCATAGGCATTTATAATTTTGCAATATAACTATAACATGTCTAAAAGAAAGGATTGGACAAATCTGGAGAAAATAAGATCGTGATATGAAACTAACATACACATGATATATACGCTAGAATAGTATTTTAAATTTTTATGAAAGTTAAAAGATCTAGATAGAAATACATTTTGTCTGTTATTGTTGTAATATAGATGAATAATAAATCTTAGATGAAATCATAATAAATTTTAGATATTTTCTATATTTTCCAATATTTTTCAATATTAAATGCTGCAAGTTTATTTGTGAGTTGCAGGAACTTTGAACCATTTGATTGGCACGGAGACGTTGTTACGTATTGTACATAAGTTGTGCGAGATACAGTAAGGGACAAAAGGATTTCTACACATGCAACATAGAGATAAAAGACACAATATTTTCATTATTATTGAATATTCAGATACATATAACTATTTAATATATATAACACTTGTAAAAATAACAAAACTATATTACTTTATAATATTATACTATATTATACTATCTCGTTGGTTATAGTGAACAAAATTCACATGAATGTAAACATTTATCGGGACAAAAATATTCGTAGATTGTGGAGAAGCTTTTCCAGTGAATTATTTTGTGTAATTTATTGGACATTGGAAAACACTAAATTTTTAAACATATCGGCTTGTATATTAGATCATTTCTTTCTCAAATTCACTTTTAAATGTTTTTTAGATCATCTCATCATACATGTGCGATAGAGTTTACGTAAGGTATAATTGCATAGAATTGTGTTGTAAAATCATTGATCAAATATATATGGCAGAATGTTTCAAGTCGCAGTCTTGTTGAAAGTTCTTCCAATAATTCTTTTCTTCAGAAATATAATATGCTTCCCTAAAGAATAAATTAATTAAATATATTTTATAAAATAATAATTTTTGAAAAAATTGTTCCATTTTATATTGCTCTGATCTTTGTTTCAAAAGTATGTTAAATAAAAGTATCCTAAATAAATTCATTAGGTATATTTTATAAAATAATAATTTTTGACAAAATTATCCCATTTTATATTGTCTAAATATTGCTAACGTGTTTATAAGTCATTATAAAATTGATTTGGCGCTTAATCACTTGTACTTTTTGTTAAATTATTGCGCCATTGTATATTTCTTTTGCGGGCAGCGCAATTTACATGTTGAGATAACTGTGATAATTGTCATATCATTGCACATAAATCAATAAACAATATTTCTTTCGAGAATATCATTGTATTGGCTATTTCATTTATCCATCTATTAAATATAAATTGCTTGACATTTCTCGCTCTAAGCAACGTACGAAAATTAAAGAACTGTTAGAGCTCCGAAAAAAGGAGAAATCCATATAACATTTCGATACATTTTTGTTATTTTATAATCATCATATTAATGTATTTGGATTCATCTAGATATCAGTAATGTTGAATTTAAAATATATTAAACCGGTGTATTATAACATATTTGCATGCAATGGACAATTGCATGGAAATATCATAAATTATAATTTATTATTCATAATTTATTACAAACAGAGGCGATAACGAAAAAAATATATACGTATCATGCATGTATCGAATCTTTAACTACTTTTCTCAAACACTGGCTACTTTTGAATATCACATCGATCTTTTCTTGCGTTAATTATTCCATTATGAATTATTGACAAATTTCGATACATCGATTGGAATTTCAAGCTGTTAAAAGAGATTTATTTATAAATATGTTTATTTACATTTATTATTCGGCTCTCGATTATCGCATTTACCAATTGTCGATTGGCCATTAATCATGTAAGTGATAAATTTATACATAAACCTTAAATATTCAAGGTCATGTTTTTTACATATTTAAACATACTCTTTTACACAAAAGATGCAATAAAACAAAACATATAGTTGAAAATATGTAATACATATTTATAACAAAACATATAGTATGGAAAAAACGTCAATGATCTTGAAAACTTGGAAAAATATGACCCTAAAGAAAAATATTTTGACTTGTTGTTCTTTTGCTACTATTCATGATAGGTAAAAAATATTTTATATAGCATATACATGCAACTGGAACAAGTTATATCTTTTTTCTGGTTGAAGTAAAAAAAATATTAGAGAAAATGATTAAATGGTTCGACGTGGTCCAGCTATTGATGATCATACTTTTTTTGCAAAAGAATACGGCATTTTGTAGTTGCACTATTTTTTTTTAACAGAACTATCTTTTGTTTTCAATATATCCAATATTTGCATAGTTTTACACAAAAAATGTATTAAAATAACATAAAATAACTTAGTTAATGCGAGATATTTTGAAAAAAATATTTTTATTTAAGGAGATGCTCAAATACTTTTCTATTACATTCTAAACATTTTGAACAACGTTTTTAATCGTTTTTATAACTACATTGAGTTGACCCTTTATAATTACATCACAATTACGTTTGACTTATTCTTTTACGTCAACAGAAGTAAATGACATTCTCTTGATTTAAATTTTCTAGAATTCTTTGTAATGGGGTTTCTTAAAAGATACTCGAATCTATGTCGTATAAATTAATATTAATCAAGAGCACGTTGTAACGTAACATTTATGGAGAGAAAATCTAATGAAAGAACTTTAGAAAAAAGAAAAATTATTATACAATGAGATACGTGAAAATATATTATTAATGTTAGATTATAGAAATATTAGTGCTCAAATTGAACAAGAATGTTTCGTTACTATTGTAGTTTTAGAATTTATCAGCATATGTGATAATGTAGAAATATTTTTGTTCCCCCAAATTTTTACGATCACGTTATTACCATTATTGTAATACCGTACAATTTTAGTTCGAAACATTTCATCATTTCATTCGTATTTCTTCAGATACTTCAGAGTTTGCAGTTAAATCCACTATACATATATATAATATATACAAATGTTAGTAAAAATATTGTACAATATCTTTATTAATGTTTGCATATATTATATTAACTTGATGCTGAAACAACATCACTGTCATCAAAAGATCTGTTGCATTATCACCTTGTACAATAGATATTTTTATTTTTATTTACTGTATTTTATTGTAATTCAGTTCAATTTTTGTTCATAGTTGTGAAGGGATTGGTATATTATTGTCTATGGTATCTACATATTTACACTATTTACAATTGGTGCGAGGATGGAGGAAGGAGATGTAAGCATTGAGGTGTAAGGATGTATTTTGGTGATGGGTAAGGTGAAGGAAAGGTTGTGCGTTTCGTCTCAGCGTCGCTGCCTAGACTCATCAGTGGGGCTGATGGCAGCGATCTCTTATACCCCAGACGCTTGTTGTTCTAACTACTACTCGCTAGGCTGGATGGTCACCCATCCTAGCGGTGTTCCGCACTCTGTTTGCTTAACATCGAATATCGTTAGACTTCAACGCTAGGCGCACAGCCACTTTTTTTTTTTTTATTAACAGACGTTTATTTTGTGCCAGTATATACAGTATTTACATATGTACAAAGGCATAACGAGTAAAAGCTTAGCGGTATGAAGTGTTCTTAGATTAAAGGCTCCAGCCCTGGAGCACGCGCAATCTTAAAATAGAAATTTGCTAGATTGCTCTTATTGCCACATTAACAGTAAATAATCGTTAATTTTTGCATTAACTATGTTTTTTATTATTACTATTATACAATAAGGCACGGGATTGTACAATAATATTTTGGTTATGTGTGAGGAGTGATGGGAACGGGTGGAAGAGGGGAAAGGGTTGGGAGCACTATTCTCATATATAATGTTTTATATTAATTTTTAGTTATGTTGATTAAATATTTTAAGACTATAAAATTGTTGTACTGCACTGTATAATTATAACGATCTGTAATATTGTATTAGAAATGTTTTAATGTGGATTGTCTTAGAGTTAGCTTAAATTCTCTGTTGAACGTTGCTTTCTCTTGTTCGAAATGTGGACGGAGAAAGTTCTAAGCCGTGTCATGGCAAATTTATGGCCGACTGTCTCTTGTGTCCTCTCGGATATGTTAGAAGGGTAGTTTATTTTTTTTTACTAGATACATCCTAGGTGGACTCATAAAGAAATCGCTGGATGGACCCATAAAGTAGTAGTGAACTTGACCAACGGTACTGTCCAAGGAAGGTGCGTTCCTCACCTTGTTTTCGCATGTTTATTGGCCTTTGTATGGTACCAGGTACCTATCCTTGTAAATTAGTTTTTTCAGGTAATCAGTTTCGATTTTTTTTCCTATTTGTTTTTGTTGCAGCCACCAGTATTTTTTTGAGTTGTATTCGACTTTCGTATCATGGTCTGTTATTCTGTATTTGAATTGGATTTTGGGGTCATTTGATGATAAGTTACCGTTGTATGGTATCGTTTTATTGCAAGTTTTCCTATTGTAGTGATAAATAATTGGGTGATTTTCGTTATTTTGTATGTGTGATATACTGTCTAGATATATAAATGATTCCAGTGGTGTGTATCCTGTGTGTTTTGTTCTCTCGTAGTATTGCGGATTGGGATAGACTGAGTGGAATATTAAGCTGTTGCTGTGGATGTTGGATATGTTTGCCCAGTGGTTTCTTATTAATTTTACAATGAACAGACCTATCCTCATTATTCTGGCTTCTTTGTATAGACGATGATTGCTTTTTGTTTTTGTAAAGTTTGATTCCGGTGTTCTGTATTTGTTTATACAGGCTCTAAGACATTTACGCTCGAACAGGCGCATCTTTTCCATGGTGCTAGCGCTGATATTAAACCATATGGGGTAGCCATAGGTTAATATTGGACGGATTAATAATTTGTAACATAATAGTTTTACTCCATTATCGAGGTCTTTTGAATAAAGGATGCGCTTTTTCGCGATGAATGCTGTTTGTGCCTTGTCTATTTGGAATTTCACGTGTTCGTTGTGGTTTAGTTTGAAATCCAGATGTATGCCTAAATAGCGGGCGACTTTCTTTTGTGGCACTACATTAGTGGGATTTTTGTGGTCATGAATGGTGAATTTTTTGATGTTGGTTCTTACGTCGGAGTTTGCGTCGGATATTCTTGATATGTATGGTCTAAATAGTATGGTTTCGCATTTTTTTATATTTATTTTTAATTTTCACGTGTGGAAATATTCTTGTATTTTGTTGAATAATTGTTGTAGTTCCATTTTAATTACTTACGGTTTATTGTTTTTTATCTATATAACCACATCATCCGCGAAAGCTATTATTGCTTTTTTGCCGTCGCTGTTTAGGTTGTACATCTGAACTAGGTCGCTGATGTAGATGCTGAACAGGATGAGGGGATTTACTGTACCCTATTGGAGGCCGTTTTCTATTTTGTATATTCTGGAAGTGCTGTTGCTTTCGTTTAAGTGAAACTGTTTGTCATGTAGCATGTTTCAGAGTATTTTTATTAGGTGCGGTGGGAAGTTTTTCTTTATTAATTTATAGAATAGACCATCCAGCCAAACAGTATCAAATGCTTTTTCGAGATCGATGAACATCGCCCAGATGCAGTCGCCCGTTTCTTGCCCAGCATATATCGGATATAAATTTTGTGATTGCGTGGATTGTTGAATGTTTGTGTCTGAATCCAAATTGCGTTTCTGAAATTATGCTATTTTCTGTGCAAAATGAATTTATGGAGTCATTTATTATTGTTTCAAATATTTTGCTAATGTTGGGCAAAAGATTGATCGGTCGGTAATTGTTTGGGTTGGTGCCATCTTTTCCTTTTCTTTTTTTAGGCGCACAGCCTCTTGTGGCTTGTACATTGTCAAAGTTGAATGCTACGTTACATCGTTGGACATCACTGTTGCTGGAATCATGTACGTTAGCTATGTCATTCTCTTTGCTAGATTTTTACAGGCTTATCTGTCTAATAAATCTGCAAAGAAGGTCGAAAAGAAGACCGATGACATAGCAAGCTGAAAGCTAACTAAATATGTACAAGGTTTTACATTGTTTTTTATTTTTCGTTTATAACTCATTTTTACAAAATGAAACTTTCTAATGAAGCTTTGTTACATAACTTTTGATTAGACGATTAAAGATTAATCTATTACTCAACCTAACTGTACATAAAATGTCTTTGGGGACAAAATTTCTCGTACATATAGAAATTTGTCTTTTTACATAAAAATACGACGAATCAAATCGTGAAGGATCATATTTACTAATAGATACTTCCTATTTATAATAAGTATTATATATTGTATAATATATAATTATTCCTCGCAAACAAATGTACATGTGTAAATTTTCACTTCCTAATGTATAACCAATACATCTATTTTGACATAGTTGAAATGTTTGCTTTTTTTTTATATTGTTTCCTATAGATCTTTCTTATGTATTGTGGCATATATCGTTTAATTAGACTATATATTTCTTGTAAATGTTTTCGTTCTTCAATTATTTGTCTTTATCACTGTATTTCCTAAATAAAAATATGTAGAGAGAATAAATAAAGAATAAATAAAAATATCTTATTTATTTATTAATTTTTTTTATTGCTAATAAGAAAATGAATATTATGCTCTAGATGCAACCTGTATTTATAGTTGGTCATACATTATGATTTCAGTCATCTAAAGTTCCACATTATTCATACTAGGACAAAAATATCCACGGGATATTTATGTAACATTTTTTATCATAAATATACGTCGCGTTTCTTAATCATTTAATACTACCGATGTGTAATAGCAACTTTATTGTTCTGGACGTGAGAAAAAAATTTTGACCTTTAAATTCAAAATCAAGGTCAATTTTGCGGCAGATTCTTTACATGTACATATTTCCATCGAAGGTGTAAAATTCATTGATGATAGTCACGGACAAACTTTTCTTTCCACCCTGTACATTATTCTCTTGAAATATAATATCATCTCCTATTAAATATTTTACTTCCGATATCATGATTTTTTGTAATTTGAAATTTTCTGGATAATGGAACAGTTATTGTAAACATAAGACAAAGCTATTCTTAATTCCTAAAAAAAAAAATACATCTATAAGTCAGATGTTTCGATTTCACTTATTCATGAACTCACTTATTTGAATCTGAACTCTTATTATAAGAATGGAGAAAATCAGTGAATTCTTGTTATGTAAACTTCAATTGTATGAATATTTGTACCCCGATAAGTTCATAAGAAACATTGTAATTTATGCAGAAATATAATAGACGGAAATAAAAAAATATTTTCAAAATCGCGTTTTTGATACAACTTATTTGATTTTATTTAAACAAAGAATATCTAGCTTATATTTGTTCAAGAAGTCTAATAGTTCTAGCTCTTTTATATAATCCAATTATAGAATTTACATTTAATATAATAATTGAGAACTTTAAAGTTTATTTTTTACTATAAGTGAATAGGGACTGTGGAGTACTGAAATGAGTTTGTAATACTCCGTTTTTTTTGTGAAATATTTTGCATTTGCTTTAGGAGAACTAGAATTTAATGGAGTCTGGAATTTGGTAAGTTATTTAAAACAGATGTCAAGTTGGTTAGTAGATCGACAACCATCGACTCAATAAATTTGATTGTATTATGTTGTTCTGAACTTAATTTCACCGGTATTATTTATGTGAGCTCTGTAGAGCTCCGCTATAACTTCAGTTCTATCTTATGTAAATTAATTTTATTATAGTTAGAGAATTATTGTTGTCTGGTTTTTGATCAAATGGTTCTGCTCTTACCATTACCTCATTATCCCTTTTCTTGTTGATTTCGTAATTTCAAACAGGGATACCGTTTGTATGTTCATGCTTATGAATTTTGCAGTTTATACAGTACAGTATCCTTGGAGTGTATCCTTGGGAGTATTTTTTGCTAATAGATATTCACCTCGCTGATAGTTATTCACCACATTTAATGCACCTGAAATCAAATGAGCAATTAGATGACGCATGGCCATATACTTGATATACATTAGTGCATTGTTTCTTGTTAAGACCAAGGGTACATAACACTTATGATATGGTTATGCTCAGTGTTACGGTGGAAGTCTGGTCAAGATCCGAAAAAAACATGCGCGACAAGAGTGGTCGAATAAAACAAAGATGCTTGCAAGTATAAGATTTTCAAGACTGACTGACTTTTTATTTTTCGGGTTATATTTATATGAGTTATTATCGCAGTTTTTTTTAAGAAATAGTGGGATTGCTCTTGTCATAGGGTATATGACACATAGGGCATATGATGCCAGCGTGGCAAATCATTTGAACACTTAGAACACTAGTTCAATTTAGGCGCTACACAAATTAATCAGTCTCAAGTGAGACGAGGTCTTCCACACTGTAGGATTGCCATGTCATAAATACGTGCGAAGGATTGTATAGACAGGATAGTTTTCAAAAGACAATCGTTCTTAGAAATGCTTTCATCCGAGTTACTCATGGGCGGCGATGAAAAATTTTGGAAACCTTTCCCATACTTCCTGATTGGTCTTAACACATTTCCCACTTTAGAATTCCTCAGAGTCCTTTGGAAAAGATAATCCAATGCTCGATAAATAGAAAAACTTTGAAGAAATCAGGACAGTTTTTACAAAAAGTACTCAATAGAGTTAAGTTCATATATAATCAACAATAGAAGCTTGTTAAACAATAATCGACAACGGAAATTATAAAAAGTCAAAGAAAATCAAACAAAAGCCAAAAGTATTCAACAACAGAAAATCCAGTGGGAACCATCATGTTTAGTACAAAATAAAGGCAACGCTTGGGCAACGATTGAGGCTCGTGCGGGCAAATAAACCCGACAAAATGACAATCGAAACAATCAATGCAGGGAAATCGATGAAGTGAAAGAGATCAATCACCTAACTTGCTATAGATCAAGGAAATAGACTACGATTATCGTTCAACCGCTCGATTTTTTAAAACAATTGGTTAGTGCCGAATAACAAATTCAGACGCACAGGTAGAGAGTAAATATAGTTCAAAAAAAAAAGAGAGAAAGAGAGCGCACTACCATAAAGGACTGGTGAATATAGTCCTATCATAAGGGTATCATATGAATTATTCGAAATGTCAAAAACCTCTAAATCCCTCGAAGCCGTAGGAAGTTCTCAAGAATTTGAAACTTTGTACTTTTTTCATGATTCGAAATTTTAAACTCATATAAGGAATATATAACATCAAAGAATAAAGAATGAAGAATGTTTGATTCATGTGTTTTTCGAATGTATTTTACAGGTACGATACGTTTCACAAATGTTCGCTGAATTGTTTTTGTTTCTAAGGATTAAAGTAGATATCCGATCGATTGTGGAATGAAATGCTGGAGCGATAATACATTTGTAAAACATACAAATTTATAAAAAAAAAAAGAGTATTATGACCATCATAAACATACTCTGAAAGAATTTTTAATATATTTAGCATTATAGTAAATAAAAAAAAGTTGACAAAAATTTCAGAAAACATTGCTTTGTTAGTTTCTAATTAAGAATCCGGATTAAATAATTTTGCATGATGTTTTTTATTTGTATTTTGTTTGTATTTAACGGTATAAAAATTGATACAGAGATTTTAATTCCAGTACTTGGAACAAGAAATATTTTTTACAAAATAAAACCAGCACTTCAAGTTTCAAAAGTTTTGAATTTTAAAATTTTTGGAACCTTACAAAGTTTCGGATTCAAGTTTCGAGAACTTAAAAATTAGTTTCGAATCCATCTCTAACAATTAATTATGTTGTCATATTAAATCAAAAGAATATATATATATTACTCTCTGTAGAAACAGTTTATCTGTATGTATATTATAAGGAAACCTTTGGAACTGAATGTATAACAGTTTATATCTTAGATGTACATACATGAAATCGATGGTTAAATATTAAATACTGAACTTTTTTTCTAAAGTCAAATCACTTTTAATCATATACGTTTATTTACTTATTAGCGCAGCAGAATAAAAATAGAACACGGTAGAATAAGAATTAAAATCATACTGTCGGATACTTAAATATTACCTTCTGTTTCTTTAACTTTCGGCACGTCGTTGTGCAAAGTTACACAATACTCGAACATAAACCGTGAATTCATAATAACATGCATTCTGGACACTTTTGTACCTCCAGATGTTTCCAAATGCATCAAAATCTATTTATAAATTTTGTTTTCGTTTATTATACAATACATATACAGAGTATCCGAATATTAATATACAGTGTCCGAAATGGTCAAACTGCAAAAAAAATATGAAAATATAAAATTTGTTAAGAACACCTTGCTACAGAGTTATAAACAAATATTACATATATGAAGTAGATAGCTACACATTTTTCAGTAAGATATATAGAAGGTTGACTATGTTTGTGTGATCTGCATAGATATAATATCTGCTGTTTATCATTATAATAATAATTCTGTGTCTTCCATAATTGGTTATAAAATGATATGTGATATTACAAAGTATTTCTAAAACCTTATTTCAAAATGTGATTCTGCTCAAAATATGATATGAGCTTGACATTGATTAACAATGGAGTTTAATAACACAAAAAAGTTCATGAAAATTTTAGTGAATTTCAATTCTTTGCATTAGTTCTTCATACGAAGTCACTTATGTAGCTTAAACCTTTTCTTTCAGGACTCTCCATAAGTCAAAATCAAGAAATGTAAAGTCTGATTTCAAATTCTAAAAAACTGATCCACTGCAGTCTACCCATCAATCAATGTATTTTTCATTCAAATAGTTTCTCACTTTTTTCGTGTAATGTACGGGCAGCCATCTAATATAATATATCTAATATGGACGTTTAGGAAAGACACTAATGGCACATTTTTCACTAAAATGGTTAACAGAAACGTTTCAGAAACTGTTCCATTGAGATGCATATAATTATACATGATTATTATGAAAATTAAGTATGTTTTTCTGTTTTTGTAAACCTTGCTTCGTCTGTCCATAATATCCTGGATGAGAAACCTTTGCTACTACATTCATATACCATTCAGAAAATTCAACTCGTTTCTGGTAATCAATTGGAAATAGTTATTGTTTCGTAAAAAATTATTGTTTTCTAAATAACATTTCATGGTAACTGCAGTTTTGCAATTGAGACTAGTCGAATATTTAATGTAGAAAGGTTGTCGAAAAGTATAAAATTCTATTTGAGTCTCGTTGTCGACTTGAGAAATTACCAAGATCATATCTATGTTCTATATATTGTAAATTACATGAATCTGAAATGAACCTGTCCTACATAATTGCAAACCGGTGTTAATAAAAACAGAGAGATGAGATATTCTTCTTTCGAAATATCGACGTTAGTATTTCTTTTACGGTAGCTTAAGCATTTCTGTTACAAAACGAATATCTTTGTTTTAGTTAGTTATATCTTTGTCATATGTAAGATGATTGTTTGTCATTAACTATTAATAAAGATATAAGAATATAATGAAAAATATTAGAAAATACAAAATCTACTTGAAAGAAAAATCTGTCAATCACAATCGATCTTCTGTGTTTTCTGTCGGAGAATGCGTAATTATTTATGGAAAAGTGTACTTCATATGATATACATATAATACGTATACATATAATGTTTGTTTATAAATTTGTAACAAGGCGAGAAACTTTATACAACGTTTCATTTTCACCTGTTTGTTAAGTAGATTAAGCAATGATAATTTGGCCATTTAAGTTGAGGCAACACGTAACGTGTTTTTTTACAGGGTTCAAAAAGATGGTGTTAAATTTCAAGAACGTGTAGTATTCATAAAGTTAAGAGAAAAATAAAAGTTTTAATAAACATGGATCCAAAGTGGATTCATTAATTTCGGAGTTATGAAATGTTCTTGTCACTAAAATATTATATTCACAGTGTAATGTATGACATGTCTTTCGTACATTTCGTCATTTCTAAATATATTTTTATTGATACACTTTTCATTTTTGTTATCACATGATAAGAATTTTCAATGGAATGCTGTAACACTAGGGCAATAAAGTACATTCTTCTGATTAAGAAAAAAGACTGAATGACATTAATACATTAATAAATGTTTATTTACATAGTTGCATTTCTTTCGACAGCATAGATTTTATTATGTCGTATTATAAGTTTAAAGTAAAAAAGAAATCAAATAACTCCGAAGCTAATTATTTATTAAGACCATTTTGCTTGTTTTGATAAATACTGATGGTCATGAAGTTTGGCACTAACATTTTTAAACATGCATAATAATAATTAGTCCTTTTGTTATCGTGGACGAGATATCCCCATAATTAAGTCGGTTGTACCATATTACTTACATAGACATCTGGCTTCATAATACCGCTCCTAGAAGAATATTATTTCTGATTTCACTCCCTTTTCTATTAACGTTCTGTGTAATTTTTAATATTCAATTCTCTACGTCTGAAAAAAATTGTTTTGTAAAACTTTTCCTTGAATAGATTTGCAAAAATTATTCTCTAGTATGATATTAATGCGTTTCAATTTATGATATTTTGGACTAAGTATTAATTTAAAATATTATTTAATAGCTATAACTGTCTTAACTTGGAAATTTATTTTATAAATTTTAATACATATATTAAAATTTTAATAAATTATAATCTTCCTGAATTTACAAAGATTATTCTCTACTATAACATTAATCTATTAATCTAAACTGATAACATTTTGTCTTAAACATTATTTAATAAAATTTCAGAATCATTGTTAAATTCAAAATCTATTTAATATCTATGAGGAAGGGTTCACTCTATAACGATGTTTGAAGATAATAGACAAATTTTGTCTGTATTTTGTAATGTCACAAAAGAAACGTTTATGGAATACTTGATCGAATACCAGTGAAGTCGTGAAAAGAAAAAGTTCAATAAAAAATCCAGATGGTTTTTCCGTTTTAGTGATGTTTTACCCTTTCAGTTTTTATGTGATTTTCGCTAAAAGTACATATGACACTCATATTCATCAAGTTGAATATAGTTACACATTATATGTGCTGAAAGTTTGAGGGAAGGAGCAATGGTATTTCAGAATTTGTTATTAGTATACAATGTGCCTAATATTCATAATATAATCCAGAGGGAAATAGTTCCATAAAGAAAAATAAATTATGAACTATCTAGGCGACGCGATTTCGAATTCAAGTACGTACAGTGTGCAGGTGCGGAGTTTTATATAAGCCTCTGATTTTAGTAAACTACTGTTAGAGAAAGTATAAGCATATTTAGAATTTCAGTATTCTTTTTAAGATGAATAATTATAACAGTAAATAGAAACAAAAGGATAATATTATAGGGAAACTAATATGACTTTATACTTCAAATTGTAATACATAACACAAAGATTACAATGACACAATAGTATTTTAAAGTGGTCTAACTGAAAATGGAACACAGTAATGATATTGTTGCATCACAGATAATTTGGAATAGTGATATTCCAATTTACTTTCATTTTATAAAATTAAAAAAACATTAAATAAAATTATTTTCTTCCACGATTTAAGTAGATATTAGTCACAAGAACTATTATTAGTTAAATAAATAGATATTTCGAGCTTGTTTCTCGAAGATGAACGGAATTATTGCAGATTTTACCAAGTCTCAATCTGCATTGAAAGTTCTCCTTATTGCGAAGAAGAGGAAGTATTAAAAATGGTAACAAAAGGACTTTTAGTTGTAATTGAAGACAGTCCTGATAAGACTTTTTCTTAAATGAAGTGGCAGTATTTTTCTCCATGGCACGTATGATATCATTTATTGCTGAAAAACTAAAATCTAAAATTGCGTTATAAATTAATGCGTAAGTGACGTTATAAATTAGTTAACTAACTAATAAGTCCAAATCTGAATTAAGTGTGACGAGTATAATATTTGTAATAGACTAACACATAAATTGAGATCCGGATTCTTGAAGTTGAGATCCACGCGAAATAAAGACGACTAATTGTTAGTTATTTTACAATTTCACAGAACTTTATTAGGGCAGGATAAGATTTCCGATTCGATAACTACCTGATATGAAAAAATATTGTGTATGGATTCTTTTCGTTGCATTTATACAATATGTACAGGGTGTAAAATGTAAAATCCCTTTACAATTTAAAAAATTTATTTATTACAAAGGTAAATGAAAAGACAAATGAGTGGAAATTATTACAAAATGAGACGTATATATTTAAATTTTCTCTTATCTTATTTAACATTAGTTGCATGAAGCACATCAAGTCGGTACTCGATTTCTTGCTGTAGCATACCTTCATCAATGGTGGCAATGGCATCAGTGATCCTCTGCTTTAGATTAGTGATGTCCTGTACCTTTGTTCGATACACGATATCTTTAATCCCATGTGGGTGTCCATGATGTCTCTTTACAATTTCGAAAATTTGTTACAAAGGCAATTAATGAGATATCTCCATCAGATTTGTTCTATGTACTTACTGGTTATCAAAGTGTTCTTTATCACATTGCATTTCAGGTACCCTGTTGACGAATAAGATACCATTAAATGATAGTACCCCTACAAAATGGCTACTCCTCGAGAGAAGGCACAGTGTGTATCATGTATTATTTATTGAAACCAAATCGGATCTGCGGACTCAGCGAAACTGCAGAACTAAGTATGGAAGAAATCCACCGTCACGTTCATCAATTCGTGCATGGAAATTTATGGAGACAGGGACAATGTTCGATAAAGGAAGGAGTGGACGATCAAGAATATCTGAGAAAAACATCGATCATGTAAGAAATCGAGTACCGTCTTGATATGCTTCATGCAATTAATGGTACCCACATAGAGGTTTATTAAATGAAGCAAACAAAAAAAAAAAAAATTTAAATACATAATATTAAGTACAAAATTTAAATACATGTCTCATTTTGTAATAATTTTCACTTATCTGTCTTTTCATTTGCCTTTGTAATAAATTTTTGAAATTGTAAAGAGACTTTATGAACGCCTTGTACATTCGCGACACACCGGCAAAGAGAGAGCAGCGTAAGAAGGAACGACCGGTTTGATGGTACGTGTATTATAAAATCGTTGGGTGGACGTTGGATAAAGAGAACGGAGGGGTGAAAAAAAGAGAAGCTACGCCAGTAAATCCTCTTAGGCCATTTGAATGTAATCCCTCGACGTGCGTGACAATTAATGCCACAAGGAGCTTTATTAGTGCGTCCTACTATTTTAGAATAGAAAGCGAATTACGTCCGTTCATCCGCATCTCGATTCAAAGGAATACCACCCGTTCGTTTGCAGGGATTTCAGCCCGAAAGGTCATTTGAAAATGGCGTTCGTTACATTTATAAACGTTTCACAGCCAGGTGGCTGGCTGAAGGGGAAGGACGTTTGTGTCATTTGATTCTGGCAAAATTTCATCGAAATTTGGTGAATTTTGCGCTTTTTTCAAATATTCTGCAGATATACGTCGTTTATGATCACGCCAAATTTACGCAAAGTTTCATCTCACCTATTTTTTAAAAAATGAAATATCAAAATATAAAAAAAATTAATCTTATTAATTTTAAATTAAATTTAATATTATAGATTTATTTTAGTAGGAAGTGATTTTTGGCCCTGATCCTATATAATGCACATACTTAATTTTTTATATTTACATACTTTAATTTTTTATTATATTTTTTTATATAAATTTATATATTTATTTTATATAATTTTTTAATCCAATTAAAGTCTTTAATTGTTGAACAGTGCATTTTTTATTTCATAATATAGTTAGCTGTGACGTTCAAAAATTTTGAGTCGACAATATTCATTTTATTTTATTTATTTGAAGCACTTCGGTCACTAATGACCATTATGGTCATCTCACCAAGAAATAATCTCCGTTGGCCACAGGTGACCAACAGTCAACAGTGGGTCTGTATGTGTTGGTGCGAGAAAATATTTCAAAAAAGAGAGAAAGACGAGAGATTCGGACGCAACAGCGTGTAAACCATCCCATGTACATACATACATACGTATATCGTACGAAATCAGTTATCGCGACGTTGCGCGAAGCGTTCGTCTCCTTTCACGGACGACCACGAAAATTTTGGGAAAAATATGATCGCGATGCAAAATTCACGAGTGAAGAGTAGCCTCCGAACTCCCAGTGGATCCTTTTAATTTAAATTTCTGAATCTGAATCAACGTAAGTATGCGCGTATACACGTCGAATCGAAGGGGACAGGTTAGTTTCTCGACGACAAACTTCTCGTTGTTCATTCATACAGAGGTGAAATTCGTCACAAGATGGTGAGGACGATGGACGATGGACGACGAACGTTCCCTGTTCTTCAGGGACGGTATCGTTTATCGAGAATGGGGCTACCGGCTGGCAATCCTCGAGAAATACCCGATCGCCCAGATGTATTTCAAGAAGGCGATCCAACAGGGCTAGCAGAACGATCTCAGGACTTATCTGGGCCTCGGCAACTCAATTACGCCCGGTTCACTAGGACGCTCCAGACCACCGAGGAGTGCTTGGAATTGGGTTTGATTCTCGAACGCTTCCCGCAGACTTGATATTTAAAACGAACTATCGTTGTTCTCATCTCGTGTACACAGAAAATCACGCACTGTGTTTTCACTGTGTTGTATTGTTAGAGTCTATTAATCTTCACCTATCGATCGCTCGTCCTCAGATTCAACCTATTTACACGTGAAACACATGCAGCTGCTGACGCTGTTTTTCATCGGCGAGTTCGAACACAATTTGGTGCACGCTTATCAAAAGTATCCGATTACGTTCCTTCAGCACGGGATACTGCAGGACAGCGAAGCTATCGAGGACTGTGTCACGGTCACGGGACTATTACCACGATGACTTTAAGGAAAGTTAATACTCTAGAGTTAAATATTCTAAGTACAACACTTTTTAATATCAAATACCGACGCGTATAATCACGTACGATTATAGACTTGACGAGAAGGCGAACAAGAATGCCTTTATTCATAGTTTAATTTGGATATAGGACTTTATGAAGTAGAAAGGGGGTATCATGTATTTGGAAAATGCTGATTCTTGGGCTTCTGAGTGGTGGGCTGAACTTAGGTGATAAGCCCGTCTTCACAATTGCATCGGCTCAGACACCGAGCCCCAAGTCCTGCAACTTCTCTCACCGTAGATACGCGAGCTTGAGGTATATTGGAAGCTGCTCTTTGAAAAGCTGAAAGTGGACAAGTTCGCAGGTACTAAAAACTGACGACTTTGCCAACGATTGAGAAAATTCACGTTTGCCGCGGTCCCTCATGCTCGTCTACTTTCTCGACAACGTATCTGTCGTTGCGTAGTGCTCGAGTGACTTGATAGGGTCCTAAGTATTTGGGTGCAAGATTCAAGCCTGGTCGTACTTGTGTTCGTCTTATACCACTAGGTCTCCTTCTTGATAGTACGGCGCTTCTTTACGATTTTTGTTGTAATTTCGTTGATTTTCCTGCTGCACCTTCAAAATATTTTCTTTGGCATGTCGTCTGAACTCATCGCGATTTCTTTCTGAAACATTTTGCTTCATTCGCTTGATATAATCTCTCGGATTTCGGAGTTACTCTTTAATTTCATTTCTATTCAGAAAAGGATTTTGAAGGGAGTCGTACCAATGCTACGGTGAGTCGTGGCGTTTAGGTACCGCTGAATTACATCTAAGTATTTATGCCATTCTTCCGGATCAGGCGCGGAAAGCTTCGTGAGTAAAAGAATGATTGATCTGTTCATTTGTTCTACTTGGCCATTTGCCCTGGGCACTCCGGTAGTAATTAAACTGTGTTCAATTTCTTCTTCCGCGCAATACTGCTGAAATTCCCGCAGTATAATCTTGCGAGGGTTTCCAAAAATTGCTGCCTGCTTACTCAAATGATTGACGACCTCAGCAGCGTTGGTCGTTTTTGTCGTATATAACCACACAAATTTCGAAAATGCATCCACCACTACGAAAATGTATTTATAGTTCTTTTTGGTCGAAGGAAAGGGGCCTAGATGATCAATATGGTACACCTCTAACGGAGTTTCGCCTTTTTCAATGTAGCACACCATCTCGCTTGCCACTTTTCCTTTCGGCTAGGATGCACGTCACACAATTACGCATAACCTTGTCTACTTTAGTTTTTAGGTTTTCGAACTAGTAGTCCCTTTTGACAATGGTTTCCGTCTAGCCAGCCGAAAAATGTCCGTTTTCGTGCATTTGCCGCACAATCTGCGCCTGCATAGCACGTGCACCACAATGCGAGGGTCGTCGTTCAGCACTCTACAAAGCCCGTTTCTCACGATATATTCACTGTTACTAATTCTCTCACTGCTCACTGACTCGATTATTGGTTTTAGATCTGGGTCTTCGCGTTGCGCATTTCTCAATCTTAATAGCACACTGGACTCACACTAGTTCATCACCATACACACTGGCGCCGGATTTCGACTTAGCGCGTCAACATTCTTCATATTATTGCACGAGCGATGCACGATCATACATTCGAACTCTTGCAACAATAACGCCCACCTCGCAACTCGCACTCACAGATCTTTCTTCCGCATGGTGAAGACGAAGGCACGACAATCGGTCACTATCTTAAATCTTATACCTAGTAGATAGACCCTGAACTTATTTATCGCTTTGAAAATGGCTAAGACTTCGAGTTCGTAACTCGTGTACCGCGACTTTGCTTCAGTCGTCTTCCAGCTCGCGTAGTGTATTGGATGGAAACGCTGGTCTACTTCCTGTAAGAGAATCGTACCAAGGCCGACACTTGATGCAATTCCGTGTAAAGATCCGTTTCCGCGCCCGTACGATATAATTTTAATACTGGGTCGCTAGCCAGCGCAAACTTTAGCTGTCGGAACGCTAGTTGTTGCTCTTCGCCAAACTCAAATTTCGCATCCTTTTTTAGCAGCTTTGACAATGGGTGAGCTAACAATGAATATTGCGGAACAAATTTCCGGAAGTAATTGGTCAAACCTAAAAAAACTCTGCACATCTTTAGCATTTTTCAACGGTGGAAAATTCGTTACTGCTAATGTTTTGCGTTTTGACAGACGCACGTTTCCATCCTCGATCACACAACCTAAATACTCGATTCGGCGCTGAAGAAAACGACACTTTTTCCAAATTTGCGTAGTTCATACTCGTTCGCAGTAAGTAGGACTTTTCTCAGCTTCTGCACGCCGTCTCTCTCGTTGTATGAGGGAACAATAAGATCGTCTAAATAAGTCAACATCGTGCCGTCTCTTATCAGGTCGCGAAATACAGCGTTAATGAATCTTTGGAACACAGCCAGGAAACCGAAGGGCGTGTTTAAGAATTCATAATGTCCGTCTGGTACTACGAAAGCGGTTTCCGACTATTTTCGTGTAGCTGTTCATGGAAAAAACCATCCTTCAAGTCAAGTACGCTAAATAGTTTCGAGCTCTGTAAGTGATCCAACTGATCTCCTATTAACAGGAGAGGATAACGGTCTTTATATGTCTTCTCATTTAGGCGTCTATAGTCCACACACAATTGCATCTCGCCGTCTTTCTTCCCAACCAGCACTATCGGGCTGGCATATTCAGACGAACTCTCCTGTACGATCCCTTCTCGTATCCATTCTTCTATTTGGTTATTCACGATTTCTTTCGTGGTAGTCTACGCGAGGGTTGATACACTGGCGTGTCGTACTTCAATATTATTTCTGTTTTGATATTGACCGCTTTGGTGGCTTTCGGTTTGTAACTATGAACAAGATCCTGAATCTCTTGTCGAACGACAGCATCCTTGATACCTTGAATGTCCTTTTGATACTCGAAAATGGTCTCGCTATCTTCTATTTCGTCAACCACGTTTATGCGAAAAATTTCTGCGGTATCGGAGGATTACTTCTACTTTACGCTCGCGCCTTGAAACTCTTGCGTTGCTGCCCTCTAATAGGGTCCGCGCCTCTGCTAACAAATCGGATCCAATCAAAAGGTTGTATGCGTTGGGTATTACGTGAATTAATAATTTGAAAACATCATCATCTATTTTTATCTCAGTGTGAAAACTGCCTAACGTGGTAAGTAACTTCGATCCGAAACCCTTGCTTCTAATTTTGGGTCCGATTAATGGCGGAGATCCTATCCAGTGTACTGGCTGGCTTTTATTAAATTTATATCGCTCGCTGTGTCTAATAACGTTACTATCTCTTTCTTCGCGATGATTACCGGTTTATAAATTTTATTATCTGGTATGTTCGCAACACTACACACGCTTATTTGTTTAATGTCTTGTTTTTCTTCGCATTTCTCAGCTCTGTGTCCAAACTTTTTGCATTTGAAGCACTTAGGACCTTCTTTCTTCGATGGACAATTCACGGCTAGATGGTCGAACCCACCACAATTGTAGCATCGAAACTCGTTCCTCGGCGCCTCTCTCATCTGTATTTTTTTCTTCGCTGGTGGTTCCTCCGTCTTCCTCGGTTGAAATCTAGAAAGCTCACGCGTCGTGTTCAGCACCAATCGTCTTCGCAGCGTGATCCTCTTGAACGATTCCAATAGATCCTTCTTCATCTTTATCCTCTGAGCTCTCGCGAGGTCTCGCAGGGCTCAAGATCTGATATCCCCTCGATGATGTACTCGATGATCTCTACGTCATTTATCGGCACTCGGTTGCCTAAGATGACCTTTTCGTGTAGATACTCGCTAAATGATTCTTCTGTCTTCCACACACGTGCCTCAAACTTCCGTCTCGCCACAAGTACATTCTCTGGATGGTAAAACATTTCCTTTAAGTTGTCTAATAATTCATTCAGAGGCATAGAAACATATTCGGGTTTGGAATGCAACCATTCTAACGCATTGCCCTTCAATTGCGACCCGATTAATAATTTCGCCATATTATCAGACAACTTATAGGTATTTTTCAACTCTATTACTCGCCGCTCCCACGTCTTGAAAGTGTTTGCACTCCCGTCAAAATTGCTTAATAATTCGGCGATGCTTACAGGTGGTATTCTCTGCACTGTTATTTCTCGCTCTTGATCTCGAACGCTTAATCGTTGCATCTCTTTCAATAGCTCGATCTATTGTCACACTAGATCAAGCTCGCGCTCTGCCAGAGCTTTTTCTTTCGCTCTGCTCCAATAGCCGACGCACATGCTCGATCTCACTCTCAGATACGTTAGATTCTTCTTTGCAAACTTCTCGGCTTCTCATTCATTCACCGGATGGATCCGCTTCATTCAGTCGTGTGGTCAACTCCGTTTTCGTGCCTGGCAGTCCTCTCTTTTTCAATTTTTCTCTTAGCTGCGCTAGCGAAAACTCGTGGGTGGATTTCGTTACAGAATTCATCGTTGCTCTTTCCTTAACTGCACTATTTTGAAATGACACAATTTTCATCTTTAATTCACTGTTCCGTCGCACTGATATGACTCTGTGTCGGTAACATCCGTGGCTGAGCCCCCAATTTGTAGGAATCTCGGCTTGAGATTATCCCAATTTGTAGGAATTTTAATAAAAGATGGTTGTTTATTTCAGGTTAAATAAAAGGAGATTTGTTTAATAATGATTATAAAGTGACATTTTACACTATTTCCTTAATTACTAAACTCGCTAGACTCGCGACTCTCAATTCACTGTCTTCTCTCTCTCTCTCGCGCGCGCAACTCTCAACTCACTGTCTTCTCTCTTTCACTGCTCGCTCATTCTTCACTCTCTCTCTGACTTCTCGACACTCACTCTCTGGCTTCTCAATACTCACTGTCTTCTTTATCTGCACAAAATTCGTCATTCCCACATGCATACACACATACACACAACGCATCTATACCCTTAGTGTCTTAAACGCAAGGCCTGGAGAACTCGCCATAAACGATCCCAAGTCCCAGGTCTAACTTTCTCTACAGTTTATGGTATACCACTTGGGACATCTGTTTGCAATTGTTGGGAAAAGTTCTGAGCCCTTTCTCAGAATTTGCCCATCCCACATATGTTATATATTATAAAACTATAAATGAACTATAATTCATTGTTATTTAATAGTAATATAATTAAGAATTGTATAAATTTATTTATAACATATAACATAGTAATAAACTATATTTCGGCCTCAGAGCCATAAAATGTGGACTTGGTGTATATATTTTCCTCTTTTCTCACTCACTCGTTTCTCTCATTCATTCCAATACTATTTTGCAACGCTGTATTAAAAAACTATATTGCTTTGACTATTTTTAAATTTTACATACATTTTACTTCTATAAACTTATTTTCTATTTTCTTATCTATTTATTTTGGTTTTAATTCTTCCTGATTTCCTTTTTGCACTTTTCTCTTTAGTGTATATCTTCTTATTGCCTTCTCTCTCTTGCCAATTTCTTCTTTTTCCTTACCATCTCCAGCCATTTTACTACTTTCTCATCTTTCCTGCCGCTAATAACTTCTTCTTCCTCTACCCTTGCCTTCGTCTCTCTACAGTCTCTCACCTTTGATTGTTCCTGGTGTCTCATTGCACAGATCGCACTTCCTCTTCTCTTTCTCTTCCAAGTATCTATTCTCCTTTTCCATGTTTCCGCACCTTGTGCCATCAACTTTTGGCTATCTCCTTTTCCCGCCTTGCCCAAGTACTCTGGGAGCCCTACAGTCGTGTATCGTGATTTCTAAATCTTGTTGTACTCTATTTGTCCCTGTTTTTCTGTGTCGCATCTTCTTAATTTTTCGGCTATTGTTTTGGCATGTCTTTTCCTCGTATTCTTTCCTGCTCCAACCCCAACATGCTCATTCCATTCTTTTTTTAGGTATTCTTCCTTTCTTTTCCACTTTTGTTTTCTGTTTCCCTGCTTCCTTTCCTTCACCAGTCTTTCTGTCCCTTCTCTTGTTTTCTTTTCAAACATTAAGGCTCTATTTCCCGCTACCACCCTTACTTTAGTTCTCTTCGTTTCCTCCAGGACAATATATTCTGGTGTTCTGATGTCGAATTTCAGTGTTCACTTGATGTACCTTCGACATCTGCTCTCTCTTGGTATTCCCATAGTTCAGCACCGTATAGCAGAACTACCAAAACCAGGCTTTCAAATGGGAACATTCTCATCTTGAAGTCTGTCTTAAATTTTCGTTCCCTTATTCTCCAGACTTGATTTAAAACGACACCCTCTTTATTCTTTCTTCGACATGCCTCGTCATGTTCCCATTTCTTTGGAATACTATCCCCAGGTAGCTGAACCTTTTACTACCTTTAGCTCTTCCCTTTTCCATTTCCATCCCTGTTTCTGCCTTCTGCTTCTTCCTTTTTCGAATACCATTATTTTCCATTTGTTCACGTTGAGTGTTAGATCCTTTTCGTCTAGATATCTTTCCAAGATCTTCATCGACCTTCTCAACTCTTCCTCGCTGGTTGCCAGTACTATCACGTCATCCGCGTATGCTAGAGAGTAAAATCTGCTTTCCTACTGCGACTCCTCCCCCTATTTGACCCTTGCCCAGTTCCTTCTCCATTTCCACTATATATATTGTAAACAGAGTCGGACTAAGAGCACAACCTTGTCTCAGTCCAATTCCTGTCCAGAACTCTTCTGATTCCTGCTCTCTTGCTCTTACCATGTTCCTTGCTTCTTCGTATACTTCCTTCTCCACAGTTTGTCTCACTGTGTCAAATGCCGCTTTCAGGTCGACAAACATTGCATATACCTTTCCCCCCGGCTTTTGCGTTTCTGTCTCTACTATATGTTGTAGGATATATGCATTGTTTATCGTGCCTCTGTTTTTTTGGAAGCCTGCCTGAGAATCGGGGAGCAATTTTCTTTGCTTCCAATTGACTTCGCAGCCTTCCATTCAGTACTGCCGCGTATATCTTATATGCGGTGCTGAGTAGGCTTATTCCTCTGTAGTTTCCTGGTTCTTCTGGAACCCCTTGTTTGTGTAGTGCTGTCATTACTGCCTTTCTCCAATCATCTGGGAAACCTTTACCCTTCCAGACCTTCCTTATTACTTCCTTCAGTTTTCCTCTCGTGTTCCCTTGACTGCACTGTCATACCTCATTTGAAATCCCATCCCCCCCTGGTGTCTTCTTTTTTCTTAGCCTTTTCATTTGTCTCTCTATCTCTTCCTTTGTTAGTTCTGTTATGTCATTCTCTGTATCCACCATGTCTCGCTTCTCCTCTTCTATCTTTTCATTCGCTCCTCCTAGTAAGTTTTTGAAGTGTTCTCTCTATGTCTCTATTTTAATTTTATTGTTACTTCTTGTCTTCTTTTTCTTTATTTATGTACTCCCAGATTTTTCTCTCGTTTTTTGCCCTCCTGATTTCTTCCTCCTCTTCTTGCTTTTTCCGTTTTTCCTTGTACTCGCACAGACGTTTGAACTCCGCTTTCTTCTTTCTTTATTTTACCTTGTTTTCAATTCTTGTAGCATCTCATCACTTTCCTTTTTTCTCTGGTGCATTCTCTATGCCACCAATATTTCTGTCCAGGCTTCCGTTTCCGCAGTACTATTTTCTTTGCCTCCATCGCTTCCTCTACCGCCGTTTTTAAATTTTCCCAGTCCTTGCCTACCTCCTCTTCTTCCTCGAAACTCTTGTTTTTCGTTATTTCCTTGTACTTCTCTATACATCCTGGCTTCCAGCATCTTACCTTCCTTTCTTGGTCCTCCTCTGCTTCTAAGCTGTTTTCGCCGCAAGTCTTTACTGTCACACACAAGAGTTGGTGATTGGAGTCTATCCTGTCTCCGACATAGAACTTTTCTATCATGTCCAGTCCTGTGTTGTTGGTCATAACGTAGTCAATAACAGTGACGCTTTTCTACATATGTGAATTCTCCCGTTTCATCTTCTTTCACGTTTCCATTGAGGATCATTCAACATTTTTTTCCCTTCCTCGTTGAGTTCCTCTTCTCTCTCTCCTCTTTAGGTTCTCCATTTTTCCTCCCTTCCTATTCTTGCATTAAAATCTCCTCCGATTATTAGCACCTCTTCTTTTTTCTGTTCCAAATTCTCCCCCATTTCCGTTTTAAGTTCCACCATCATTTTATTCGAGACCGTATAGATGTTCCAGACTTCCTCATTGATGTTTATCTTTTTTCTCGCGAGTTCTTCGATTGTCCTTGTTTCTTCTATCTCCTCCCATTCTTCTCTTATTCCTAATAACTTATTAATCCCCCCCCCCCCGTGCTTTTCCCTTTCACTTTTCTTTCTTGGCTTCTTGGCAGCTCCATGTAAACCCTTTTGGGAATATTCCTATCCCATCCCCTTTGGTCTGCCCATGTTTCTGTCAATCCGACAAAATCGAAACTTGCTACATATTTCCAGAAGTCTTCATCCTTGCTCTCCACTTCTGCTACATTCCAAAATATTAGCCATTCCTTCCCTCTTTATCACTCTCCACCTTCTTCTGCTTATTCCTCTCCCCCTCCTTTTTCTTTCTACCCTGTTAGGTGCCTTTTAGACTCTTCTCGCGCCTTTTCTTATCTCTACAGTTTCTGTTCTTTCCATTGGGTTGTGCAATCTTCTCCGAAAAAAACTCTGTTTCCCCTATTTCTTCTTTCACGCTGTTCCAGCCGTACCACTTACCTTGTATTCTTATTTTCCTACTTTTGTCTCTTTTCCTTTTGCTCTCTCTCTCTCTTTTCGCTATTTCTCTTAATTCCCTCCCCTTCTCTCCTCTTCTGTCAAGTCGTGATCTATATATATATTCTCTTTTCCCCTAGTTTCTTTTTCCTCTGCATCACTGACTGTTTCGTCTCCCAGTCCTTCATTTCCACAATTATTAAATCGCTCTCCTCTCCTCTTCCTCTTCGCTCTACTGTGTTTATTCCCCTTATAACTTCAAATTCCTTCTTCATGAATTCCTCCACTTTACCTTTTGCCTCCTTGTTTCTTACCCTTAAACCTCTGATAACTATATTGTTTTTCCTCTTTTTTCTTTCTTGTTCGTCCATTTTATTCTTCCCATTTCTTTCCTCATTTCCATTATCTCCTCTCCTTGTTCCGCATACTCTTTGTTTCTTTTTCTTTTTTTAACTTTTTGTCTACCTTTGCCAAAATCTCCTGTGCCAGCTCTTCTTTCTCTTCATTCCTTCTTTCCCTTTCCCTTCTCTCATTTTCCACTTCCTTTATTTTCCTGCTTAGATCTTTCTCTTTTCTTTCCCATCTGTCTTCTATGACTTTTATTCTTTGTGTTATTCTGTTTATCTCTTTCTTTATTTCCCTTTCTACTCTTTCTCTCCCTTCTGCTATTTCTATTCTTAAACCTTCTCTTTTGCTTATGATTATGTTCAGCATACTTTATGGCGGATCTTTCTCCTCTGTTATCTTTTCTTTGTCTTCTCTTTGTGGGGTCTTCTTTGTATCTACTCTCTTTACACCTGCTTCCTTCTTCTTTCTCCTCCACACTGGTATCCCAGCTATCTGTCAACTTTCTGTTCGATGCGCCGTCTCTAATTCTGTAATCCTCTAAAGAGTACCTCCCTCTTTTTCTCCTTATCGAGTTTGGTGTGTTTAATGACTTTCCTTCTACTTTCCCTATTCTTTCTTTGCCCTCTGTTTCTCCCTTTTTTTTTTATTTGCTGAGATCTATCTCTGACTTAGAGATTTCTATTCTTAGCCTATTGTTGAAATACAACGACTTGATCATCCAGCAGTGTAAGCCCATTGCAAATAACATTGTGAGGGGCAACTGTTTTCTGTCTTCTTCCCACTATTTTTTCTTTAGTCACGGACGGGACCATGCCGAGCAGAAAGTTCAGTTCTTTGCCAGTCTTTGCCGCATGACCTCAATGTATCACACATTATTTCATTAAATAAACCATTCGTTTTTTCCCCACACAAGTTTGTTATATTTCACTACATTTCCTGCATTTATTTATCCTAATTTGTCTTCCTAGCTTTTTTGTCTTTTGAATGGCTTACTGACTAAAACATAACCTCGCTTTTCTGTTCTATCGCTTGTGCAACCGTTCCACGCATTCAGGCTGCTTCGCTATGTGCCGACGTATTAATGTCTTTGCTTTACTTCTACGGCCTGTCTGCATAAGCGAATTCTCTTTTCTTTCCGAATATTCTGCTATCCTCTTTCACACTTCTCGCAATCACACCTGACGTTTCGCACGCCCTCTAACCAAGTCCTATAATACATGTAATATATTATATACTATAAATGAATTGATATAATTCATAATATGATGTAATGAATTATAATTCATTTATAATATATTATGTATCATATATTATAAATGAACTTGTATAATTCATATATAATATAATGAATTATACTGAATTTACATAATTCATTTATACATTACCTCCGTAAATTCTACGTAAATTTTGCTCACGAAATGATGTTTGAACAACATTACAGCTTTCTCTGATGTTGTTTAACAAACAATTCCACAAGGATCGCGATGGCAGTTAATCTGACAATGCGTATGAATTTTAAATAGCGACACAACTTGCTGATCCGGTTGTAGTTTTCACGGGAAAACCTGGTTAACAGTAGTTTCGTTTCATTCAGCTGAGTGACCAAATTATCCGTTTCGTCCCTAATTGAACTTTTCGCAACTTTTCATTTCGACCGTCCCTCTGGCGACTTTTTACAACCGAAAGAGAAAGAAAAGAAATTAAGGAGATAAGACAAAGGATGGAAAGGGAGGAGACACCTGTAATTTAACACTTTCATTTTGGTAGTGATTGCTCGGCTGCTAGTTATTGCAACAATTTTCCGTTAGTTTCTTGTTACAACCGGATTGAAGAACATCAGGCGCGTTTTACCGTCGGTGCTTTCCGCTTGATAATACGCGTTAAACAAACGTGTGATAAACGAGGCGGCGTTGGCCAACGATGTAAAAAGATAATTAATTCCGGTTTATTGCAGCAGTAATCAATTCTACTTTGCACAAAAATTTTAATCCAGTCATGCTATCCAGGTAATATTTCACTGGGTCAGCCGCCGGCCGGGATATCATTTCAAATCGTAACAAGAGATGTTCGCGCGTTTACGCAACACTTTTGCTTCTCGTTCCGGCGCAACCTATGCAATATTATGGATACAGATCTCCTCGAACAATCAATTACTTTGCTACCGAGCGATGAGATACAGGCTGTCTCTGCAACTAGCGGTACATCTACGAGTAGGAGATGATTATACGTGAAAAAAAAGTAGATTAAAGTCCTCGTTCTCGAGAAAACCGAATTTGAAAGTTTGTGTAAATATAAAATTGAATCTAGCTAATTCGTGCGAAAATAAGTAAATGATGTGGAATAAAATTATTTTTCCAAGGCGCTTCGTTTTCAAGTAACAAGGCAATTTTTTTAATGAAAAATATAATATATTATAGTATATTATAAGTATATATATATAGTATAAAGTATATAGTATATTATTTATAAATATATGTAGTATATTATAAATATATATTATAGTATATTATAAATATATATTATAGTATATTATAAATATATAATTTATTCATAATATATTTAAGGCCTATTTTCTCGAAAATAACGCCTTAAATAAGCAAATTTTTTTGTCTTTTCTTCAACTATTCAATTTACTTTTTTATTTTCTTAATTATTTCCTTTTTTTTTATATCCTTTCTTCTCGATTCATTTTTGTTAGAATCGTCTCGTTAGAATCGCCTGTCGTAGAATCACCTTCTACTCTCGATGGCTAACTGGCGGCTCGCGGGTCCCTACTTCCCTGATCGCAAGCGTTACCCTCTCTACTGCATCTTTCCACTATATTAAAATATCCTCGCGTGCATAAGAGAATGCTATTCATCAGCAATCAGAAAAGTAGGGGCAAAGATCCGCTGGCTGTCAAACAATCAGTTCTGGTTCAAATTATCCGGATACTTGAGCCACAAAAATGATGGTACGTGTTATCGGCGGTGTTATAAGGATTAGTCAATCCACGGCCGGATTATTAACGAGGGAAGGGGGAGGGTAATTTCACTGTCACGGTCGGCAGTATGTTATCGTTTAATCATGGAATGAAATTTAGTATAAAAAGGCTTGGATGCTTGTCCGAGCTTGTACCATTGTACCATTGCTTGTACATCGAAAAACAATTGACATTCAAAAAAGTTTCGAGAATTCGAAACATTGTGCTTTTTTGTAATTTAAGACTCTTGAAATTTAGAGAAAAAAAGAAAAAAAGCGCAGTGCGAGAAAAAAATACTGGAAAAAATACTTGAGATGCTTTGCGAATGATCAGTTTTTGTTTCTAACGATATATATAAGTAAAATACGTAAGATTCGATCGTAATTACTGAAACGGCAGTATAAAATGTCTAAAGTGTATAAAAAAAATATCTCACTACACACCACCATAAATTGTATATCTTGAAATATTTTTCAGCATTGTAGTCAATAAGAAAAGAATGGAGAAGTAAATTAGATCCAGAAAGAAGTTCGGATGTCAGTGTTCTTTTGAAAAAGAATCTTGATTAGACATTTTTGTATGCTGTTTCGTTCAACCGCAATCATTCAAAATTTATATAAAAGCATTATTTTCAAATTTATTTTCAACTATCAATTGCAAATTTATATAAGTTTCTGTTAATTTCATTTCTCAAAACAAGAAAATAAAATCAATTTGTAGGTTCGAGAATTTTGAGATTCGAAGCTTAACGACGTCGTTAGTTTGCAAGGATGTCATTAAACGATTATACTTAACAATTTTGCACAAAGCAGAACTTTCCATTTTCGAAAGCGATCCTATTGATTTCAAAAATTTTGTAATGACTGCAATACTGGCTGCAATCTTGTTCGAATAATAGTTCTGTAAATCTGCAAAGCTACTTTTAATTATAATCTTTTCATTATACAACGACGTCGTAAAGTGAAAATTCTCGCACATTAAACTTAATTTTATTTTGTAAGAAGCACATAACCAGATATAGGTCCTAAATTACTGGTCATGGAGAGGATGCAAATAGGAAAGGGAACATTCAGAGGCACATTCAGTTTTTCGCAAATTTTCTTTGGTGGCAACGTTTGTTGAGGATACAAGGATTCACGGCCGAGTATCTGGTAAGAACAATCGCAGATATTATAAAATTCGAATATTATTAAATTAATATTTATATAATAATATCGCGAATATTATAACATTAATATTTATATTAATTTTAGTTGAACATCTCTCAAGAAAAAATGGTCGGCAAAAAACGAATGACAAAATATCAACGAATAGCTGGAAGAAGCAAAAATTCGAGGAAAATGGATTTCGGGGAGGTGATCAAAAGAGAAAAGCGATACTCAATGCAATACTCTGAACGTGGAATACAATTTGCCAGACGTGTGCAAAAGAATTCCGAAGTGCGAGTTATTTCGTGCTTGCGAACTTCGTCAGATTGCCGGTAAAGCACTCGAATCATGTTCGTACAAAATCATCGACCACTTTTTGATGTTTGAATTCGAAGAATTAATCAAGGAGATGGCGTTGACGGTAGAAAAATTTATGGTACTACAAGAAAGGGCTGAACATTTAATATTTTCCGATGCCCAATTAATGTTCAAGGCAATTGTAGCAATCCGACGAAAATTTAACGAAACCGTCAACAAACCGACGGACAACATTAAACTGGCTGCTGATCAAACTTTGTTCGGTTTGAAATTTGAGTATCAATCAAGAGTATCGGACAGCGAAGGAACGAAGCCGACACAAAATACAAGTGAAACTGTGGATTCTTCGTTAAAATTGAAAACTGAAGAAATGGAGAAACCAGTTGGTGCCACGACTGGACCAAAATTTTGGTACGAAAAATACGAAGATAAAGTGAACGACTATTATGAAAATCAAAGGCCAAAAGGCCATTTCTCGTGAGGAATTTAAACGTACCATCGTCGACGCGTTGCAAAGTGCAAACTCACAAAGTGAATTGGCCGATTTCCTCGCTATAGAATTCATCGAATATTTCATCAGAAATCAAGAATCTATTATAGCTTTCGAATTCCAATGGACGAATCTCACATTTCGATGGACATCAAGAGCAGCAAGTAAGGAAGACTGTGACCAAGATTGATAAAAAATGGAACAATATGTCGTCCGAAGGAGGGAGGAAAAAGAATAAGATGATGTCATTGAATTTATAAAATTTCAATACGAAGATATGTATATGTATGTGTGTCGTGTGTGGTGTTTTGTCTTTTGTTTTAAAACTTCACGCAGAGTATCTGGTAAGAACAATCGCAAATATTATAAAATTCGAATATTATTAAATTAATATTTATATAATAATATCGCGAATATTATAACATTAATATTTATATTAATTTCAGTTCAACATCTCTGAAGAAAAAATGGTGGGCAAAAAACGCCAACGAGCATCAACATCAACATCTGCTGTTAAAACGGTCGACAATTTTTTCGGCTTGAAATTCGTTTACGAATCCACAAGAGCGACGGATAACAAAGAATCTTTTATTCCGGCTACCTCTTCGAAAAATGTGATTCGAACTGTGTGTGATTCTGCAATGGAATGCAAAAATGAAGAGACGCCACATGAGATTAGATCAAAATTTGAGAGGGCGGAGTTTGAAGATAAATTAATGGAGTACTTTAGAAAGTACTTGCTAATCATTTCCCGGCGAGAATTCATGAATGAAATCATTAAGACATTACGCAGAAACAATTCAGAAAGTGAGTTAACCGACTTACTGGGTTTTGAAGCCATGGAATTTGTGGAGTACATCATTGAACATCGAAGTAGCATTGTTGCCTGAATTCCACTGTGGAGAAGAAATCTGGTGTACCTAGATATTTCGAGAAAGAGGACAACCTATGGGGAGGCATCGAAAAAAGATGGCGATGCAGAAGAAAGATTTGAAAAATGTGAACTTATTTGTGAATCTGTTATGATTGATATGTTGGACAAATTTTTAGCGGTAATCGTCAATTGTATAATCGCCATAAGTGCCATGTATAATATCGTGTGTGAATGTATGACATGTATGTGTATGTGTGTCGCGTCTGCTGTGTTGTCTTTTATTTTAAGACTGTTGCCGAAATGTAATCCGTAAAGTAATAATGTAAAGAAAGAGAGAAAGAGAGAGAGAGAGAGAGAGAAAACGAGTAATCAAAGGCGTTATAAATTGTATTTGTGTTATAGAAAGAGTGGAAGTGTTATTCGTATATAAAAATTTTTTAAAATTGTTTAATCTAATTTTTTAATTATACCCTTGCCATGTAACGTTTCGAATTCTAGTTTCAGGAATTTAAAAGTTAGCTTTGAACGAATTTCTAATGAAAACCTACCCAGCCTGGGTGTTTTGAAAAATTTTCAAATAATATTATTTTTAAATCACTTTTTAAAGTTATTTCAAAAATAATGCATTTGTCATCAGTAGAGAGACTATTCTCATTTGCAACTTTAACAGATGTTCCCAAATTTTGTTCATTAACGGACCAAATGTTTGAGGAATGAGTCCTCTTGAAAGCTAAGACAAATTTTTTACCGTGATAACGTACGCTGATAAATTATTTTGATTTTCATTGATTATTCTTTTTCATTTGAGTATTTTGATTTCATTGATATTTATTTCGAATGTCATTTCTAACGACAAATTTTCAATCATCAAATAAGTGTTTTTTTTTTTGTTAAATAATCAATTCTTCTCAATTTATTATTTTCAATTAATTCCTTTAATTGTCCAAATGAGCTACATACATTGTTCGGCCTTACCGAACACAAAGGAGGCGGGGTTCGCACCGCGAAGGATAAACTCATCGAGCCAGGGAAGCAATTTTACATCTCGGCGGCAGGGATCTCCCGTCGACCATATTCTATGTCCTTCGTTACCTTGCATCTTCTATTGTAGTCACACCGGACTACCAATTCCAAGGTTCGTCATGCTCGACACTCAATTTTAAGGCTCGACTTTATCGCAACTTTTTTACGACATCCATAAATCCAAACTCATAAATCCATATTGCGAGGGTCACATCCTGGGACCGTTAGGAACTGCAGATACGTTCTGGGACTGACCTCACTCACATCTTTGAAACAATTCTATCTTGTGAATCAGCTGACTTTCATTAACGTTGAAAGACAGCAAGACACCGATCTGTTCCACGCTACTTGTACGTCGAAGTCAGAGCGGCACGCTACATACATGGTTAATAAAAAAAGTGGGGCTCGTGCATGACGAGAAATTTCAATGAGGTGGAGAGGTTGAAGCAATGGACGGGGTAAACGCTAGCTTCCCTATCAGGAAAGTAAAGGCAAGGCCCATGGGCCGCCAGTTAACTACATCTGCTGTATAATATTAATATCGCGATCCACGGATCGAATTACACATTTCGATGACAAATGAAAATTTCCCCAGTAGGTGTAAGAAATATTACTTTCCGGCGATCAAATGTAATAAAAAACGAGAATAAGAAGAGAAAGTATTGTCACGGTAGTCGCGTTCAAGTCAACGATCAATCAATCGGTTTCTAGGCATCGAGGAGGAGCAGTCCAAATTCAAAGTGAACGACCAGAAAGCTCGAGCGGAGGCCGAGTTCAAGAGATTGCAATTCCTCTTTTCACACGTATATCTCGGTTGCCTGGCGCACGACAGCGCGTTCTTGCATCACCTGTATGAGAATCCGGAGAAGCTCGAGTCGCCGAACAAAGAGACGATAAAGCTGCTTCGCGATTTGATAGCGAGGAACCATCGGAGAGCCATTCGCAGGCAGAACGTATTGCGGATGCGGCGGCCGCTCTACGTGATGATGTTCCAGCGCAAAAGGTTACCACCGGGTTACAAGAGGACGTTGAACGAGGAGAAAAAATTGCGCAGGCACCTGATCGTCATCGAGGTGAACTTTTTGTTGCACCGTTTGCACGAGATTCGAATGCGGAAAGATTACATCAGGTAATTTGTCGGGTGAGCCATTCTCATGTTCCAGTTATTTATTTCGAGGTCTCTCTATGGCGCCGTAAATTGACATTATCACGATTGGTTGCTTCGTCCGTGAACAATACACTTTCTGAAGAAACTTTCATTAACAGTTACTTGTGCAATTTTCATCCTCGTGACAAATTATCGTGAAATATCTCCTTAACCATTAGGTTTAGAACCACTATTGCTCAATATCTTTTCACTTGGAATTTAATGTTCTTCATAATGAAAAAGATGTATGGTTCAATTAAAAAAAAGAAAGTAAAGATAACTTTGGAAATTTCAAAATTCCTCGGCAAATACAAAAAAATTGACACGCCATATTTTACCTTCCTACTTACTCTAACCATACTTTAAAAACTTTTGCATTAAGAAACAATTTTTCATCAGACACACAATTTAAAGAGACTTCAACTAAACCATTAGGTTTAGAACCATTTCGATTTATAATGAAAAAGATGTATGGTTCAATTAAAAAGTTATTTCAGATCTATCCAAGTTACGTGAATTACCCTGTGTAATATAATAATGTCCAGTGTATTCGATTTCGTCAGAACGGTGGACCGCGTGAAAGACAAGTTCGACTCGTACTCGCTGAAGATTTTCCCGGCGAAGAAGAAGTGCTTGAACGCTGTGTACAATATAGTCGCGTGGACGTACACAGACACACGTGATCTGTCCAAGATACAGGGCAGGAAAATATACTTCGGAGAATATACTTGAAACATCACCTAAGAATTCGAATGGCGGAACTGCAACGCGACAGCGACATTGGCTGGATAAGAGCGTCGAACAGGAAGAGGGCTCTGAAGAATTACCGCAGGTAAGCCTCTGTTCTCTTCGTTCGTATCGTCGGTGATCCATCCGCAAGAAAAACAAAAAAGAAAGAAAAAAAAATCTAGCAGACTAGCCATGGCCTCAGAACCGCTGGAGCTGGCCTGGCTGTTCCACGAGCTCTCGAGATATCTGATTCACACGACCTAGCCCGATTCTACATCAAAAAGGCTCAAGACATGGGACAGGAGGCGGGCAACGAACAGTGGATACTGAATAGTCAACCTGTTCATTCGGATCGAGAACAATTAGAATTATCGGAACGAGGCGAACGAGGCGGCTCTCCTGGCCTTGTCCAACTCCAAGAATTTTGGCCTCGACTTGCTCGTCGACTTGTACAAGAGCGCGATCGACGACATGGACATGGACATGGAAAAGCTGTTGGCGTTCAACGCGATCGCGGTCAGGCAACAGCTGATATTGAACTTGATGTTGGGCGACATGAAGGCCGAGGTGGACTTCTTTTGCAGGCGGATGGACGCTATTCCCGCCGATCGACAACTATCCGTGATGCCCAGTTGCAAGCCCCTCGATTGCAAGCTGCCCTGCAAGAGGAAGATGATACTTTCCGGTCCTCCGAGAGATCCGGAGAAACAAGCGAGGAAAGCCCTATTGAAGTAGCTCGCCAAGAAGAGGCCTGGCTTCATCGATTTCGACGAATACGAGTAATGTCAATCGCGAATGTCGATCTTGTCGCCTTATCGTCAACGTGTATATGTGTACGTACCTATCATCGATCTCTGCTAAAAAGATGTCTAAAAATACACTGTTTTATGTTTATTCTACAAAATATCTAACAAAATTTATCACTTTGACTATTTTATTACTTTTTTCGTTAAAAAAGCAAAAGGTCGCCTTAAAAGGTTTCGGAAGTACGACTAGACTGAAGCAAGATTCAGGCCACCATAAAATAGTTCCCCTCAAAACAATGTAAGTGTTTTTATTCGAAATATTTTTCTCTACAGAGAATTATTTCAGAGATTGCTACCCTGTGTGTGCACGCGGCAGCTTCGTGCACACATACAAAAGTATTAGGACACATACTCTTCTTCCAAAAGTATTAGAACACTTACAGAAAATGAAATAAATTTGGAAAACTATGAAATTGTTATAATTTCTTAAATTTCTTTCAACGTTAGTTGTATTAAAATAGAAGAGGTATATATAGTTTATAGGTATTATAGTAATAATAATATTAATTTTGTACAAGAAAGTTAAATTTTGTTTTCGTCGATATATCCACCGCGTTTTTTAATTACTTGTTCGACTAATTTCGGCATCCGTTTTATTATTTTTCTATTGTTTTTGGTATTATTTGATTCCATGCATTTTGTAGTTTGTTCCATAAGTCATTTTGAGACTTTGGACACACTTTACTCTGAATTTTCTAATTCATCCCTAATCTTCTCTATTGGGTTCAGATCGGGAGATTGAGGGGGCCAATGCATTATTTTTGATTCATCATTCTGTTCTAAATGTTGCAAATAGTCTTTATAAACCCTTGCAGTGTGCTTGAGATCGTTGTCATGCATGAAAATAAAATTTTGGCCTATTAATCGCCTCCAAGATGGTATGACATAATCACGTAAAATAGATAAATATTGTTCTTTTTTCAGAATCCCTCCGATTTTTATTAAATCACTAACACTATTTGCTCCAATACATCCCCAGATCACTATTGCTGTCCGTATTTAACTGTGGGTATGATACAGTCAGGAATCATTTTTTTTTTTTTCAAGTCTTCTAAAAACATAAGCTCGCCGCTTGCAATCGAACACCTCAAATTTAGATTCGTCGGTTCATAAAACATTCCTCCACTCTTCAACTGACCAATTTCGATATTTTTTAGCCCACTGTAGTCTTTTCACTTTATTTGGTGGTCTTAGTAATGGTGTTTTAGCTACGCCACGAAGACTAACCTTGTGTACAAGCAGGTGTCCTAATACTTTTGGAGAGGAATGTATATACCTATGTGTAATAAATATACCTGTATGTATGTACGTAGGCACTTTTGTCTCTCCCGCTTTCGTTGAAACGACGCAAGTTGCACAAGAAGCGATCTGACGTCGCCTACCTTGATGAATATGAATGACAATGGCGGAAGAGAACCACCGTTGTACACAAGCGAGTGTACCAACTTTTCTCCGATAAGATTTCGGGGGCTCTGTTATCCTTGATAAATGAAGAGAATAATGTACTTGATAGAAATTTTCGATCAAGGAGTACGATATATGATGAGATTACTTTTAATCAAATGCAGTCAGAAGATAAGTTTTATTCTTTTTTGGCGATTCAACCGGTCAAGTACAAAGATGCAAGGTAAGTTGTACTATAATTTCATACGAGTCAATTTATTACATTAAATTTGCATTCAAGTCAATCCGTATTTTTAATAGACAATCACTATATTTCTATATATTTTCAATAGCATCTTCTTCGTTCAGGAAATTTAAACTTTCTCTATTCGCAAACTTTCTCTATCCGTTATCTTTGGAAATATGTATGTATGTATGTAACATTTAATTTTTTAATTCTTTTTTCAATTGTACATTTATTCTAATAAATTAAAAAATTTACAAATTTTAATTCTATTTCGCTTTCAACAAGCAATAAAAATATGTACTCAGCATTGAATAAAATAATTAAAAGTACTTTCTCGCACACATATACCTTTTATTTGGTTTTCTCTTATCAGCCGGGGAATTGAATTCCAGAAATGTCTCATCGATGAATGGACAATTGTCTGTAATGTTGTTCATAATCCATATTATATCTACACCTGTAGTTCAAAGCATCGGTCATAATACTGAGGAATACGATTTTAAAATAAGTAAAACATGATTTTGAAGTGAGTAAAACGCAAAAAATTGTGAATCCTTTCATCAGAATCGTTCATTCTTTTAGAAATGAGCGAGTAAAAAGCGAAAATTTATGTACATACATTAAAGTCATTCGTTCTGTTTTCTTTTTAGTTTTTTTTTTATAAATAATTTATCATTAATAACGAATCATTTAGGAGAACGAAAATCAAATCAATCTAGCATTGATTAGTGAAATAAATCTTAATGATTATTTTTGAAAGAGCATCAATCAAATCTTCGACTTTTTAAATATTTTAAAGTAAATTTTACTGAGTATAATATTAATGTTTTAACTCGAACGAAAGAGATTTTTGACGATAAGAAAATACGATTGATTAAAAAAAATTACTGCGTCACACCTAGTTGAAATGGATTCCTCCTAGAATCTAATCTTTTTCATCGGTGAGAAGTTCATTACCTTTATCCGTTTTTAATTTTTTATTGCAGGAACTAACGGATTAAAATGCATTACGTTCAAGAAATATTCGGCTAAGTGGTTTCAGTAAATAATAAATTTTTCCACTACGAACGAACCTAATTATTTGGTGTAACTATAATCCATCTCTGTACGCGTGTAAACACGGAATCGAGATTTTTTATATCTTGAGTCCTTGAAATATATCTTGAAGGTGTTCTTAATTCAGTCTGTTACGTGTTGATTCAGAGTGAAACATAGAAAACATCAATTTAATCACTCCTGCAAAAAGAAGAATCAATATAATTGGAATGAATTTACATTTTCCCAAGTTATACAAATTATCATTTAGCTTAAGCAGTGTCAGGGGGTACACTGCCCCCTACAGGGGATGAAGTTGAAAATAAGTTGCTTCGGTCCAGCAACGTTTTTAAAGGGATTCCATGGGGTCCCTTGGGCCACTGCAACTTCCATGGACGAGCATCGGTGGAGGGAAAATGTCTTGTCCCTCTCTTCACTGCAAAGCGGCGAAGAAAAGAATGAAGAACAAAAAAGAAGAGAAAAGACAACGATAAAAGAAAAGCATCGCGTCGAACGGAGTCCAGAATTAACACTATTAGAGAATGCTCGAGTACTCTAGAGGTCTAGTACCCTCGCGGGTGAGAACCTGTGCGTCTAGCCATCATGATCGTGCGGCGGAGCGGCACCAGTGTAGCCCTAAGCATCACTATGACGAAAACATCCAATGTTATAAAGAGAACAACACCTGCTCTCACGGCGAGCGCAGTAGCGAATGTTCCTGAGAGCTCCCCGATGTGCAGGGGCAAGGTCACCGTGGACGTTTTAGCCGCTAGAAATCCAACACTACCTGGCCTCCTTCTCCGTGAGGATCAAGGCGCCTTCTGAAGATTTCTGCCACGTAAAAACAAAGGTAGAAAAAAAGCTTAAGCATTATCGAAAGAAAATAGATGCACGAAAATATGAGAATATTTTGAGTTCATTTAATAACTGCTTACTTAGAACAATATAAAATAAATCCTTCCTAATTTAATACTTAATGTAATACTAGTTTTATATAACATATCATTGTGTTTTGTTACAAGCCATTGTGTTTTGTAACGAGATTTTTATACACATTGTTCTACAGTAAAATAATATTGTCATGATATATAAATAAATAAGTTCATATCAGTAAATGATTTATCAATAAACAATTTCAACTTTTAATTGAATGATAATATCTACATTGGAATAAAGAAGAATATGTTCAAATATCACACAAGTATTAATCGATCAAGTGTTAATAATGGTATTGTTAAAAGCTGAAAAGGAATCCCGCGAAAGAAATGCAACTCTGGTTGTTTTTAATCGATTATCTGACTGAATAGATCCGATTCAAGCTTAGATAAAGAAATGAATATTGGTCGAACATGTCAAGTGTCCAAACATGCTCATGTATCGTAGTGCCTCGGGCAGAGGAAACTACCTATTTCTCTTTGGCTTTGTTTAGTCCGACTGCCTCGATAAAAATAAGAAGAAAATTTAGATCCAGATATGTATCATATACATATATTCATCTATAGAATTAATTCTTTAGCAGAGACATTTCGAATTATAACGTATAATAAAAAAAAAGATAAGCTTCGAGTTTTTGCTCATACATTTATTATTTTATTCAACTTTTATTATATTATTTTCAAAACTTTTCGTTTATTCATTACCAAACATATCTATTAATTATTTACTATTAAATATTTATTTCCTAGTTTACGTATTTATATAATTTATATGTATTTCATATGTCCTGCAATGAACAAGTGGTATGTTAAAAATGTATTTGTATGTATCTCGCATATAACTAAGAATACATGAAAAGCATATTTTTATGAGATCCGCGTACAGTTTTAACAGCATTTGATTTCGTATGATCTCATTTATTAGAGGATGTTCCATTGGCTACAAACGGTCGGTCCCATTCGTCGATGCAAAGATTTAATAAATGCAAAGGCATTATTTATGTGGACTTTTAATTCATATTTTGTATTTTTTTCACATTTATATTGGTAGGTAGGATACCCGTACTACATTTATAATCTCTATAGTGCACAAAATAAATAGTATTCGTTTCCTCACTTGATATAATATGTTGATATAATATAATAAATTAATTCAGTAAGCGTGAAAGTAAAAATCAAGACAGAAGACAATGGATACTACTTAACAATTTGATAAATAATAATCATAATAATATCAGTTGGTTCTTTTACGTGTTCGTTTTCTTCCAAGAAAAAGTTCAAAAACTTACATGCCTGGTTACACTATCTCTATAACTAATATAAAATACATACATTCGCTAAAATTTAACGTAAAATTCAAAACTTAAATAATTCATGGGTAAAGATTCTCTGCTAGAAAATTTAGGAAATTTAGAAACTTTGGGAATAAGTAGAACATATACAAGTGTGCATTACCCAATTTTTTCCTACGAAAATTCACTTTGTGAAAGGATGAAATTGAATCATGAAAATTCAGCAATTTTTCGATTTTATGTTAGAACTTATAAACTACAATAGATGGAAAAAAATTTTGAGATAAAAATTACTGTTTTCAATTAAAACTATCATATAGTGAAAAATTTATCAATTGTTTCTAAAATTCAGTTTTTCATCTAAAATCTTAATCGATAGTTCAAATAATTATGAAATAGTATAATATTTATTTTTTTGAATGGATGAATTGTTTTTTTCGAATTTACTCTATCACATACGTAGAATATGCATAATGAACAATAAACAGTGTTTTGTTTAACACTTACAAAAGTAAAGTAAAAAATATTTATTATATATTTTTGTTTTTCATTACACATTAACAAGTAAGTAAACAGAAATAAAAGAACAGATAGAATAGGTAGAAAAAGAACTACTGGATACAATTTATCCCTTATAAATCTTTCTATTTTCAAAATAATCTTCGAATTTTTTTTATATTTTCAAAGGCCAGATGAGAATGAAGGAATTTGATATTCCATTCAAGTATTCATATTCGTAAATATATTGCGCGACTACCTGCTTATTTAATTCAATAATAAGTAATTTATATTGAGTAATAGATAAATAAATAATTCTGCGGTTAAAATACATATGAAAAAATAAAAAGTAGTAGAATAGCTTTAAAAATACTGTTTCCGAATAGAGTGCATTATATATAGTGAGTTATATATATGCATCTGATGACTAATGCTGCAGTTTCCATTATATTACATACTACTACTGTTATTACAATATTTTTCTGTATGCGAAAAATAAATGTATCAAGATTATCATTCCTGAGAAAACATTAATATTCTCATTGGATGATATATCCTGTTAAGGAGAACTGTATACTTTTAAATGCTTGCATTAATATAAAAGATGGTTATTTTGAAATGAGAATTTAAAACTTTAACGATCCCTACATAGTATTTAGTAAGTAGTATAGATAAAGTAAACACGATCAATCTTACATATTATCAAATTTTAAATCCATTTTTATGCTCATATTCACATTATGTTCAATATATATCTATAACTCTATAACAAAGCGTTTACGAACAAACTATTTAACATTTTCTTCTTGTTTTCGTTACAAAATTTGTAGGAGACTCCAAAAGTTTTTGCGGTAAAATATACAACACCCTGTATACATGTATACAGAAAAAATCTTGCAATAGAATGATCGCAAAAAATTCGCAAGTTTCCTGCTATATGAAAAAATGTTTTAAATAAAAGCATGATTTACAGTTATTCTGAAGAATTACTTCATTGTTATTTTACTTTTTTATCGAGATATGAGTATTACCTTCAATATTTGAAATAGAACGCCCAATATTTCTTTTTGGATTTGGATAAAGTATTGAATTTTGAAAATTGAAAATATTAAACGTCATAATTCAATAATACTTAATAAGTTTTTTAAATTTTTACTCACTTTCGTGTGAGAACATATAATATTTATTAATTTCGACAAGATGTCTATAATTAGTTTAGAAACCTTCTATTTGTTTGTCAGGGACCAAGACAAGTGGAGACTGACGTGGGCAAAGTTGTATCTTGCCTGAGATGTCACAGGTGCCAACATTCGTCCGAATCATCAGCAGATACAGTCGGAAGTGACACTTCAACTCTACCCATAGGCGGACCCATACCCGAAACCGTAATTCAAAACCAAATAGCTGCGAGGAAAGTAGGAAGGTTGCGACAATGGCTAGCATCTATTTCCGCAACTATTTCCATGATATTGGTCGGCACAGTCTACGGATGGATCATGATCTCTTTTCCCGGTTTAACCTCCGGAGACTATATGCCGCTGAAATTAACCGACGACGAAAGTTCCTGGCTTGTATCTGTGACATCAATCGGTTCAACGATAGGTCCATTCATGGGTGCCAGTATCGCCGATCGTTACGGCCGTAGATTCTGCCTACTAGGATGCAATGGATTCTTCATCCTAGGCTGGTCATTTGTTCTGCTGGCAACCAACGTCAAAGTCCTGTACGTTTCCCGCGTAATTCTCGGCATAGGCCAAATATTAACTCAAATATTATAAAAATTAGTTTTATTTACAGCGATGTTTGAAATATTGTTTATTAGAATCTACATAATCATATTATATGTTATCAATGAATTGTTTCAAACGATATTCTCCCCATTCTGTAAAATTATTCATTTGGTATATTTAAATCAAATCTTCACTCCTTGTTGGGGCTCAGCAATTTCAATCTAAATTCATCTACTACCTTTTGTTCCTCCGGGTTTGAAACTCGACGTTTAAACCAATTTTTGAGATTAAATTGTTCGCAGTTCGTAGGTCCTTATAATAGGTAAAGGTATTTGTGACGGAACTGATGGATAGTATGGCTTATTTCCCGTCACATTGTCTTCGCATCTAATTTGTTAACAAATGGACTTTAAAATATTCGGTTATTTATTAAATAGCCGTTCGTATTAATATAAATAAGAACGTTCTTAGGAACTCTACGCGATTTTACTTGTTAAAGTTAATTCTTCTGCACTAATGTTGCTGACTGAATCAAAAAACAAAGCTCATTCTTCACCTTTCAAATTCTGATCAAACTAGATTCGTTACATTCTGACTGAATCATGGGTTCGCCTTGTTTCAAACTTGCCTAATCTGATTGAAGCTACTTTATTTTAGATCCGTCAAATCTAATCGCATCAGGAGTCTGTCTCATTTCAGACCTGCCAAGTCTGATCGAATCGAAAAAGTCACTTGGTCAAAACTGTTCAGTATTTGACCAAGTAGGTCACTTCAAATCTAGATATCCGCTAATCAAATCAGAGATATTGTTTCACTTTAGAACTATCAGATGATCGAATTAGAAGTCCGCTTTTCACTTCAAACCTGTCAACACTAGAACGATACTACTGTATCGATGAGAATTTGATGGCAAGTCTTTTTCTCGACATAACCATGGTTATTCAAATTAGGATATTTTTATGTTGGAACTGCGATAAATTTCTTCAATGAGAATGACAATGATAATAAAGTGTAAAAATACGTTATATTATATCATATGATAATAGTAATGTTTACATTCAAGCAGCAAGCATCGATTATTGTAATTCCAACGTATCCCAATTTTAATAAGGATTATTATCGAATCCTGCATTGATTGGAGATTAAGTTTAATTGACTGACAGTTAAAGAATTTAAAATTTGCAATAAGTTTCAATAATGTTTATTTCTTACTTCGGCAATCAACTTAAAATGTCAAACAAATTCCAAATTGAAGTTTCATCACTCAACTAATAGAAATCGCAACTGATAAGTTTACTAAGATCATGTCGCATAACGGAGCTCTTAAGTGAAGAGTTCACTACAAGTCGTTTTATAAATTTACCAGTTGGTTCACCATCGCTAGTCTACTCTATCTACATTCCAAAATGAAAAAAATATTTCGCAAAATTCTGTTGGTACGCAGAATAAACGATATTAGTCTAACGTTGTTATCTAATCGATCACATGTTCGATCACTTCATATTCTCTTATTTTATCTCTGAAGAAGCAACTTGAACTTGTTGAATTTGAACTTGTAACAGGATTTTTAGTTTCTACTGTGATGTTTTCGTGGTTTTAAGTGATACCAAATTTAACTCTACTGCGTTTTTTCGATCATTTTCGATCCACTTACATTTCTCAAAAACTAAAAAATATCTCAAGTATAAACAAAATATATTTGTCGGTTTTATTTTTTCAAAATGTTTTTCAAAATGTCAAATCCTTTTTGTTTACTGAACCGAATGTAATATTGATTAAAATAAAAATTCATGAATCATCAGGGCTAACTTGAATACTTGAGTTTTTGTTATTTTATTGTCAAATTATTACTTGTGATTACGGTGCAACGACATACAGTGACTTGCATTAATAATCGGACACTTTGCTACTCGGGAAATTATTACTCTTTTTAATTGTTTATAGTAGTATTATTGAATTGATTGTTTTCTAATATAATAAAGTACTTATTATAGTTAGTAGAAACATAAATTTTATTTATTTATTGCACATAGTTTTTTGCATAATAAACGATACACTAAATTGTGTAAAAATTTGATGTCGCAAAAATATTCGGACAGTGAAGAAATTACATTAATTTTATATAAAATATGTACCTTTTTAAACATATTGTCATAATATTAATATTTTGTCGGTTGACCCTTTTGTTTTATTACTTCATATAATCGCTTAGGCATATTACATACAATTTTTTTAAAATATTCCTGTGGAATACATTTCTTCTAACAAACTTCCTTCAATTCTGTTATTATTTTTGTAAGTGTTATACGAATGTTACGATCCAATTAATCCCATAAATTCTCAATCGGATTTAAATCCGGCGATTGAAGAGGAGGGTGCAACACTTTGCGACACTTGTATAATAAATATTCCTGCACAATTCTTGATTTGTGTTTGGGGCCATTGTTTTGATAAAATTTAAAAGTATCACGTATGCCCATATTACTAGCACTTTTGATTAAATTTGTTTTTAAAATGTCCAAATACTTATTTTTGTCCATAATACCGGCAATAAAAACTTGTTCGCCTACACCTGCAGTCGAGATACAACCCCATAAAATTACATTTTCAGTCCCATGTTTCATTATCGGTTCCAAATTTTTAATTTTTAGTTCTTCATTTACTTTACGCCACACCATTTTGCGTCCATCGGATCCGTGAAGATTAAATTTGCTATCGTCTGCAAATATTACATCGTTCCACCACGATTGATCTTTATAAACATATTCTTTAGCAAAGTTAAGTCTTTTTTTACGATTTGCCTCGTTTATGTATGGCTTTTTACGAGGAACCCTGCCAATGAAACCGTGGCTTTGCAATACCCGTCGTACTGTGTTCGGATGCACTTTCTTCCCAGATTCTTCAAATAATTCTCTTGTTAATTTTGGAGCACTTTGGCTGGGATCTTCCCTTATTTTCCTTATTATCTTGCGCTGATTGCAAGAATCTAGTAATTTTGGACGACCCTTTTGAGTGATTGAATCGATTCGATTCTCACGAATATATCGATGTATTATGTCCGCATCAGTACTCTTGCTTATGTTTAATAATTTGGCAATTTCTCGGTATGATTTTCCCGTTCCCTTGTGATAAATAACGAATTGTCGGATTTCAAAAGATGTATTTTTCCTTTTCGTCCCATTTTCACAAATAAAACGTCTGCTATCACCGGAGTTATTTGCAGCACTGGGTCTTCGCGACGCATTAGACGTTGTGTTTACAAACAATATGTACTAGCGGCGTAGCCGATGTAGTAAAATAACTTATTCCTGCAGCTAAACTATGGTGCCCGAATATTTTTGCGACGTCAAATTTTTACATAATTTAGTGTATAGTTTATTATGTAAAAAACTATGTGCAATAAATAAACAAAATTTATGTTTCTACTAACTATAATAGGTACTAACTATAATAAAAAGTAATAATTTTCCGAGTAGCAAGGTCTGAATTTTAATGCGAGTCACTGTATGCAAATGTAAGTTATAAGTATAAGTAGGACCTTCGACGATGCATTAAATAATAGAATCGTTTCACATCGGAACATACTTTTTGTCCGATTTGGCAAATACGGTAGGTTTAAGGCGTGTGTCATGCTCGGAATCAATTTGTGCATAATGATGTCTTTTTTATGATTTTTGCATGCTCGTGAATCGGTTGTGATCGAAAGATCTTATAGTTTCCGATTTGTCTTTGAAGATCAGACATTTCGTGTGTATCATTCAGAAGATTTGCCATTCTTGCCCCTTTGTTTTTTGGTCTAACCACGTTTAATAAATATCGGCTATATCGGTTTTAAAACAGTTAATAGAATCGTATTACGTCTCGATATCGTGTGGAACATAATATACAATGATAAAACACTATCAATACGTGCTTCGACATTTTCTGCTCAGCTTGTGCTCGGCTTGCCGATAGTATAAACGGATGTTAATTCCGTCTCGTAACAGTTGTTACGGTGCTTATTCGAGATTTAGATATAAATTTCGTATGTTTCGCCATTAGTATGTGCTCAAAAACAGTACGTATATCGTCAGACGTGATATCCAGTACTCGAAATTCAGCTAAGTACGTCGTGTGTAATTTATATATTCAATAAAAACCGAAAACATTACGTAAAGAAACATTTACGAAAGTAACAAAAATATACGGCTGCAATATGATACCACTTCAGACATTATAATTATCAGCTGTGGTATGTGATTTCATCTGAAAAGTTAAATCAGTTGTCACAGATGCTGATGAATTCCAAAAATATGTACATGAAATCAGAAATACGTACATGATATATATACATATGTTATAAATGATATATTTAAATAATATAATTAATATAATTAATATAATATATAATATAAAATATATATGTAAGAGGTCACTGCATGCAAGTATGAGGAAATTTGGGCGACTAATAGTATGGTGTATTTGCATTTAAGCCTGCTGTGTAACAGAGCATGGCGTCGGGCAAATAGTAGAGCGTCGAGTGAACAGTGTGGAGAGAGCATAGCGTAGCCGAGAGAAAAACTATTTTTTTTGTTCGTCGTATCTATTCCGTTGCCAACCAACCATTCCTACATATAATATATAATTGATATATCATACCCGCACAGAATCATGAGCTCTTATTTTTCAGTGCTCAATCCTTGGCTCATGTTTAGTACTATTATCGTTATCATAATTTACTGTAACATTAACTAACCACAAATTTTCCTATGTCGTGCTTAGAATAATCTTGAATACATAAAGAAGTAAACTTTAATAAACGATAAAATATGGATAGTTTTTCCAATGATCGCTTGATTTTTAAAAATCACATACCTTCGATCAGATGAAAAAATATCGACTTTCCAAAAATTGTGTATTTCGTAAGTATGATCTTTCTGGAACACTTTCCCAAAGTTTTATTTAAAAATTCGTTTACCGAATTGATAGCATCGAAAGTTCGGATTATTATAATCGAGCAGCTAATCGTGTTTCTCAGATACACTGGCAGGAAACTTGAGGGTACTGTCAATATTTATGAAAGTTGATATCTAATGAAAAAATGATTGTAATAATATAAATATATATAATTTGTATTTATATTTATATTTATTTAAATATAAATTTTCTATAGTTGACTTTCATCTAACTGTTTCATTTTCATTTAATTCAATGTAGATTTACATTGTGCATTTAAAATACATACGATCTTTGAGTTTGCACTTAAATTATAAACTTAGAAATGTATTGTCTCTCGCAAGAGTTGCCTCAATCTTCGAAATTCCGTAAGAGAATTCCTTCGAAAAAATCCTACACGGCACAATTTATACATAATTCTTTAGGCATCAATAAGTATATGAAATGTAAGGAATGTGACAGTGATGTCAAACTTAAACCGAAAGGAACTCAAGGACTTGAATTTAAAATTGAATAGTTTGAATGACGCTCAAAAATTTTGCAGTATTATGGATTTGTCTTCTTTTATTGCACAAAAATCTTACTGTGTATCCTAATGTTTATTTGGTATATTCTATAGTGACTAAGATTTTATTTGCAAAAGCAGTTCAAGAAAAAAGACAAGCTTTAAAAAAATGTTGTAAAAACTGTAACGGTGTCGAATTGACAATTCTTTGTAACTTGGAGAAAACGGAGTCACATCATTACTTGATGAATCTTCATTCATTGGATGGTATACAGGTTGGCATACGACAAAGTTGTAGACATTATAGTATTCTACTTGTAAATATGCGTATTCAAGTATTCTACTTGTAAATTATGCGAATATTAGAAAATTAACAAAGGACTTTGATTCTTGGTGCACGTGGCAACAAACGAAAGTTGATGGCATTCTTCCTGCCTACAAAGGTGATTGTAAAACATTACCCAATGTCATTGAGATTAAACCTATTTATAAAGAACTAATTACGACAATTAAACCTATCTATAAAGATTTAAGAAAATTCTCCTGGAATATTGTCCTGGAAGGAACACTCAACATAATAATGAGTCTAAACAATTTGATATAGAAAATATTGCTTGAACATTCACTTGGCTATTATTGTTGTTGATATCCCAGAAAATATTGCTGTTTATTGTATTTCTGAAAATAATGCAACTACAATAATGTAATTACAATAATATCTCCTCACAAATGTGACATTGAAATTTGACAGTGACGGAGATTTCGCTATTTTGCTTTATTATCTTGAACGTCTTGTTCTTTTTAAATGAAAAATACATGCTAATGGAGAATTAAGGAATACATTTGCTTCTTCAAATTCGTTAGAATTTTCACTTATCTGTAAAAAAAAATAATTGCAATTTTATTAGCTTATTTTTTCATTTATAAACTTCCCGATAACACTTAATGTATAATATAAATTCAATAATTTGGTAATTACGGAAATTTCATAATTTTGCAGATTGGACTCTTTTACATGTGGATTTTTTGTAGAAATGATGATGCGATTTCTACTGCTTCCAAGTTGATAGTAGTAGATGGGAATTTATTTACATAGTACTTATTTAAAATCATATGATAACATCGTCACTTCTTTTGTGAGGAGATATTACTGATTTCCGTTTTTCTAATTTTTTTTTTTTTTTTTTTTTTTTTTTCATACTCGTTTTGAAATATTTCCTATTTTTGTGAGCAGTATATATATATATATATATATA
>NW_025110310.1:240204-256060 GCF_011392965.1 Frieseomelitta varia | reverse complement strand
TTTTTTTTTTTTTTTTTTTTTTTTTTTTTTTTTTTTTTTTTTTTTTGTTTATGAAGTTATTGTAGTGTTTTCGTATATGATGGTAATTATTCTTGAAATTTGTTTGTCAAAAACGTACAGTATTATATATTTAAGTTTAATATGTAATAATAGATTTATCAATTTAATAGGCGAAAGATAGCAATTTGTTATTGTACGTGGATTGTAATTTTCAATTGATAACACAGAGACAAAACTAATAACTTTGAACTTATAAAATAATATACTAAATGTATAATTCTTTTATTTATATGTATTATACGTTATATTAACGTTATATTAACATTATACATATGTATTTTATATTATATCTTTTATTTATATGTATCATATGAATTTTAATGAATATTGAATTTCGAATCAGCAACTGCAAATATTTTCGCGATTACACTAAGAAATACAAGTATACGATTATCAAAATCATCTATTTTGAAAGAAAAACTCCACTATAATATAACATTCGTGTTCCATAGCGTGCAACGCTATGTTTTCTTACCAAATTTTTTCTATATTTTAACACTTGAATCCGTATGAAAAAAGGTTATTTTAGCTTTTAAATTTTTGCAGTCTTCATGCTGCAAACAATTTTATATACTTTCCAGCAAACAAATACGATTGTTGATTTTTTATCTAATCCATATTTGGAATGATACAAAGTTATTTACTGCAATGTTGAATGCCTTCGGACATCCACTGTCTAGTTACAAATCGGCCCTTGTACTTTCATTTGCCAATTTTGGCCTCATCAGTTTCTATAATTTTGTTGTTGTTACTTATCTTTTTGAACCGAATGTTTTTCTATCTATAGCTTATTGCAGAAGCTTGTTTTAATCAATAACAGGAATTTGTAATTCTTGCATTAAAAATTTTTATCGAGAAGCAGAAGTATAAATATCGACAGATATTTTGAATTTGCATGCGTGCATTTTCAAATCATATACTATGCAGTACACAAATTTTTAATAGATCATAGTATTTTTATACATTATTTACTACGATTCCTTTTATAAAATATGTTGAGATACTGAAACATTATTTCTTTTTTACACTTCATACATCTCATTCTGAATTACTTTTTGCTCTACTAAGAATTCTATTAAACTGTTATAGTCGTTGCAAAGACTTAAAAATTCGTGTAATTTCGTTATTATTACACTCTGCATTACTAATGAAACAGTTCACTTTTGATAAATTAGGATACTGTAACTCGACTGTTTATATTTTCTAATACGGCACGTGATATATATACTACAGTAATAATCGAAGGTTAAAACAGCATATGCATTTCCTATATTGGCACGCTTATTTAGAGTTTAGTAGTACATATCAGACAAACAGTCACGTAATGTATGACAAAAAAAGGGAGTTGGATGCGTCGAAAATAAGCAAGATTTATATTTTTCATTTATTTTAGCAGCAAAATATTTTAAAAATTATGAATAATATGTAAAATAATATGTAAAAAAATATTAAGATAAACGTTATAGGATATAGAGAGATACATGTAATAATAGTATATGTTTGACTTTGTAGACACTATGAAGATTATGAAATCACTATGAAGATATGAATACCTTGTCTGTAATGTTATATTGAAACTTTTAAATGCCTATAATTTTAAATACCTAAATTTTCAGATGCCTATATTTCTTAGAGTATATTTTTTATACTTGATATTTAAACGTTTTTGAAACAATATTCACACGGGTATTTTTCGTAAGATATTGTTAAATTATTAGTTTTCAAAAATGTGCTGCCGATATTAGACCATTACACTATGGATAGATTGCTCGATCGAACATCATACTTCAGAGTGGTTCTAAGAAGAACCGATTCTATTTGTCTATATGTGATTAAATTATTCAACTTAATGCACATCCTTCGATAAAAAGTTTCCATCAAAAAGAATACAGTAGTCCACTTTCGTTATAAATTTATTTTCTACATTTTTAACTTATGGTTTGAAATTATTACTGCTTTATGCCAATTATCAGGGAAGACTTTATGGATCCAAACAGAATTGTAGATTTTAAGCAGTTATTTAATTCCAGGTACTGGGAAAATTAAGTTTGGAAACAATGTTTAGCATATCATCTGGATCAAGAATGGAACTTTTATTTGATATAAGAGTGGAGCTGACTTCATTAATTATTATTAGTAAGTGAAATTTGGTATAAGGATATCGTTAATGCAAAATTCATTGTTGTCCAAGAGATGATCCTGAAACTTTTTTCTTTTATATCTATAACCGCTACTTAGCCTTAATTTCTGGTATTTGCGAAAAACTGTTGATATCATGTATGTTTATATATTCTCCTCACAAATGTGTTGCAGCAATGTATGGGTTATTGCCGGTCGTTTTAGTGCTTTATACATATTATATTTTAATTTATAAATATATCTAGAAAAATAAAAAAGAATCCAACTTAGAAATATAACTTATTGTTAGCTTAAAACAGGCTAACTGACGGCCGGCTTTCTCACGCACAGCGAGGAAATTTCAATACAGTGGAGAGATTAATACAGTAGAAGTAAACACTAGCAATCAGGAAACTAGGGGCAAGGGCTCACGGCTAGCCAGTTAGCTGGCTGTGAAATTAATACTAGAATTATTAAGCTATAACATGTACCTTGAATGGGTAAATCACCACAAATATTATACATTTGGACGCCTGTAATTTTGGAATCAGAAATTTGATTCAAAATCTGAAATTTATTCGAAATTGAATACTGAATTCGACATAATTTCTCTCACTTATCGTAAATTTTTAGGTTTGAAAACACTTCTATATGCTCTTGTGTAAATTGATGTAAGAATTCAATTTACATACTACTATACAAAAAGAAATGAAAATGTTCTCAAAATTATATATGTATATACATAATAAATTGAAAAAATTATATCTCAAATTATATATCGAGTTTCTAATGATTATTAGGTTTCGAAATTACAATTCCGAACATATTTGGGTCTACGGTATTCAACCAGCATTTTCTGGTACTCCACGCTCTTATCATTTTGACGATATACATATAATTCTAATGAAAGTTGCAAGTAATACAATAATGATAGTATTTTGGAAAGTTAGGAAAGTTAAATTTTAAATTTAAATTTCAATAATAAAAGTATTTTCATATTTTTAATAAATGTTTGGCAAAACATTTGACAAGAAACTTCAAATCTTTGGTTTATTTCTAGAATATTTTAAATTAATGAAAATATGCGATAAAAAATAATTTTAAGTATGAATATAATGATGTTCTATTTAAAAGTTAACTTCAATTTTGCTAAAAATATTGTCCTATTTATGAAAAATGTTTGGTAAACAAAAAAATTAGGATACAGCGCTTTCCACCCTATGGGAATAGCCCAGGACAGACACTAGAGGAAACGCAGTGGAAGAATGGGCTTCCGGGCTCGACTCAATTCCGGCCATACTTGTATACGGTGGCAGGGTGAGTCCATTGTGGACTTGTCATGGACTTCCCCAGCGGCGATAAACCACATCTCCGAATGGAAGCTGATAGACAACACAGAGACACTGAGTGACCATCTCTACATTGGGATTCGCCTTCGCAGCCCGAACAGCTCAGATGCATGCAATGTCACCTCGCGATCTCAGCGCCCTGCCGTGCGGAAAGAGAAAGGTCAGCCACCACAGATAACCAGGTAGCCCATTAAAAAATGAACGCCGACCTGTTGACGGCGGCCGCACTAGCCGAGGCATGGCCTAACCCTCCAACACAACCAACTGAGGACATCGATGCGGAAGCTGAGTGGTTCCGTCGGGCATTGTCAGATATCTGTGACACGGCAATGCCCCGTTCCCAACCACATAACAGACAATCTGTTTATTGGTGGACATCGGAAATAGAGAAATGCGCGAAACTCCTGCACAAAAGCGCGGCGCCAATTCCAGCGCTCCCGCAGAAGGAGAAACCGTGACACCATAAACGAAGAACAGCTATAAAAAAGACACAGAGAGGCAGTAGGCAACCTACAACAACTAATCAACTCTGTCGACGAAACATCTTCGTGGAGGATTGGCGGGTCCTGACGGAGATGGAGACATATAGCGATCATCGCTATTTATCGCTGCGTCTCCGACTCCCCAGGACGCCGGGTGTCCGCGCCGGGAGACGGCGAGCTCCCCTGCCGTCTTGCACCGGTGCGAATTCACGACACCTTTCAACACCTAGATGGTCACTAAATAAAATCAACTACGACATGCTTTCTGCGGCGGCCTATATAACAACATGACCGGATAACTCACCGGATCAACATAATGCAAATAACTCTTGTAGAGAAATCTTAGGGATATCTGCCGTGCCGCAGTGCCGAAAACTACACCGACATACAAAAATGCGGTATATTGGTGGAACTCTGACCTAGATACACTCAGGAAATCATGCCGACGAGGAGATCTTACCAGCGTGAACGCAGGAAAAACAATAGAAACATCATTCGGAAAAATGCATTACACCGCGTCTACAGGGAAACAGCACAAAACCTGGCGACGGTAATAAAAGTATCCAAACAGAAAGCTTGGGAGGAGCTCATACAACACGGTCGATCAAGATCCTTGGGGCCGCCCCTATCAAGTGGTACTCGGAAAACTACTAGCCAAAGCTTTTCCCATCACCGAATCCTGACACAATGGATACAACAATAGACGCGCTTTTTCCAAAAGAGCAGAACAACTCACGCCGACAGATTCCAGTCAATGGTATTCAAGATGAGGACTCAAATCCCTTCGGATAGCTTTCAATAGATGACACAGGTTTCGGATGAGGAACTTCGGATAGCTTTCAATAGAATAAAGTCAAAAAAAAAAACTGCACCTGGACCAGATGGGGTCCATGGGAAGATAATAACCCTAGCTTCGAACTTACTTACTAAAGAGATAAAAAACTCATTCAATCTATGTTTAAAACACGGGAAATTTCCATTAATATGGAAAAAAAGCGACACTGATCCTCATACCTAAACCAGAAAAAAAGGATCCGGGGGAAGCTAAATTATATCGTCCCATTTGCCTGTTAAGTGAAATGGGCAAGATCCTCGAAAAGGTGATAGCAGAAAGAATATGGGCACACTTGACACAGAGTGGCTCAGACGTATCACACGAACAATACAGCCCGGACACTCTACACTTGATGCGATAAATAGAGTGATCGGCTTGGCCCAGTCGGCGATATTCCGGGGAAGGGTGACATTGGCGGCATCTCTTGATATCGCCAATGCTTTTAACTCCTTCCCCTGGGACGTAATTCGACGTGCTTTACACAGGCACCGAGTCCCGACCTATTTATGCAGAATAGTAGAAGATTACCTCGCCGATAGGACGATCTCTTACAGCACCAAGTAGAAGTCTCACACGCAAGACAATTTCTAAGGGAGTGCCACAAGTTTCGGTCTTGGGACCACTCCTATGGTCTGCGGTCATAGAATTCTGTGACATAGTTATATCCTTTAAGAAATCACAGGAAAGAAGTAAAGAAGCCTCCGACAGAACCCGGCAACAAGTCGGGGGACACAGCAACCGAGATAGAGATGGACGCACGGACCTACTTCAATAACAACAACTGGGATGGGTACTCATCTCTCATCCGTCGACTCCATCACCAAACAACAGGTAAACTGGCTTAAAGCCAGCATAGGGCAGGATCTACTCACCCCCGATTTCGTGACGCATCCGGGTAAGGATTCGGGGCGTCAATACGAGATTCTGGATAGACGCGGACCTGTTTATGGCCGCCGGCACCGCACCAACATGCAGAGTGTTTACTCTTGGGGTAACGGCTAACGTGGGCCTAGTTTTGGGGTACACCGGAGAATACCTCGGTCCCGGGGTAGCAATTAGAAACCGAGGTAGGCTGTCGTGAAGATTTTAGTCGGTAAGAATTCAACACTACCCGGGCATCTCCCTTAGGATGACCGGGTGTCTCTCGAAGATTTCCTACACGTTAAAAAAAAAAAAAAATGGGTTAGGTTTAAGTTATCATCGGGTTTTTCGAACCTACTCTCTCGGCCGTAAATCTACTACCCATTGTAATTTTTATCGATGGATGCAGTATGAAATCTCGACCTAGCATTGCAGCGTACACCATCGTGCTGTCCGGAACTACCAAAAACTTTATTTGTACCGTGACTCCGTCCACGTCTCTCTCATTACTAAAAACTCCTTGTACTACCAACGGTGAACCGTTTAAGCCTCTAAAAGTGTATTCCGTGGACGAACTGGGCGTGCAGTTTCCGGGTGATACCAAACTATATTTAATGAGACTAACGGGCGAACCAGAATCAATAATTAAAATTACATAATGCGTTGTATTACTCGGCGTCAAAAACACAGGAAACTTGACCGGGATCACGAACGCCGTATCTGGAGATGAAGCCGATTGCACCAGATTCGTAGTTGTAGGCCCTCTCTGTATCGGTGATTCCCTTTGATTCGCCAATGTTCCGGGTCGTTGTATTCTGAGGACAAGCAGCAAATGGATCGGTGCGATGGATTTTCACACTTAAAACAGTTTTAAAACTGCACTTAAATTCCCCACTTTCTTCTCGGATTTGGACAGTCCTTCTGACGGTGTCCTGTCGCGTTGCAATTAAAATATCGTGGCTCACCAAGGTATCTTGTCTGCTTCGCTTGTGAATTCTATTCCAATCGTTTTCTACTGTCGGTTTTCTCTCGATCACTTCTCGTCTCACGGAGTGTAATTTTCGAAAAAGTTCAACAGGTCAGTAGAATTTTTAAAATGTCATCCGTGCTTGGTGCTTTAGTTCCGTTTCAGATATACCGTCGATTATTAGGTTAATTTTTCTTGATCCATATTCTGGGCTAGGATCAGCTTGTCGTGAAACTATTCGTTGAATGATTCTCCTCTCTTCCAAGCCCGTACCTCAAATCTTCTTCTATAGGTCAGTTTATCTGGACGGTTATCGAATCTATCCTGCAGCTCCTCGAAAATTTGAGCGACTGAGAGCATTATGTTGCTTGACTTTGCACGGAACCAACCTATAGCTTTACCGTGTAATCGCTGATGGATTATCAATTTCATCGAGTTCTCGTCCAAATCGTATGACTCCTTGAGCAGTTCGGCTTGCGTTTTTCAGTTCAGAAAATTCTTCGTTTTCTCCGCCGGAAAATTCAACATTTCCGCTGCAACTTTAATATTGGTCCGCAGTGCAACCGAGATACTCGTAGCTGTGCTCGATGTTAATGACATCTCTATTTCTCTACGTTCCAATCGTAATTCTCTTTCCAACAACTCTTTTTCGTGTTTCAATAATTCGTATTCTCTTCGGCTAACGGGTGGCTCTTCCGTGACAACGGTTCTTAACACCTCGTTCGCCGGCTGCGTTCCGACCTCGCCCGTTGTTTCGTACGTTCCTTCCTCCGATCGATTCAATTCTTCGATCAATTCCGGAATTTGACCTGTAATTCCTGACTCGGCACTTGTCAACCGAACAATTAGATCGTTTTTTCTCCCGCTGGTTGCAATGCCTCTCTCCCGCAGCAAGATTTTCAATTCTGCAACTGAAATCGGACAGATTTCCGGGGTCTTCTCTTGGTCCTCTCTCTTTATATAAAATGCTTTCCAATTTAACAAACTAAAACAAACAAGAACTGATATTTCAGTCCAACTAATCACAATTCTGTTCCACGTTTACTATTCTCGATCATCCTGCTCAACGAAATTCCACAAAATGGTAGTTTCGACACAAAAATCACGAACGCTGCACTTCAACTTCGCGAAACGTACTGAAATTCAAGATCCCACTTCTGAGATTGTAAGGACTCGCAGGAAACGTGAATTCCAAAAATTCAAAAAGTAACAGCTGTTTTTATAATGTATATATTTCGCAAAGGTCGGTCGTTAACTGACTGTTGCCTTCCCGCGGACTTGGTGGGTGAACGATACACTTTTTTGCTTTTATTGTTAGGACAATACAGTTCTTGTCATAAGCTGTTGATATTCTGACAAACACGTTAAGTTCAAATTTAACGTGTTTTCGCTTACAAAAAAATTCTGAAATTAGTGCTCCACAGTTAACATCGTACTTGTTCAAACGTACACATAAAAAGGTACAAATACAGTACGTAGAGTGCTTAATAATTATGGAGAAATTGCTCGCAAAAAACTATATATCGATGAAGGCAACCGAAAAAAGAGATTAATAATTGTGAAAGAGTATATTTTGAAAGACAATGACAATGGTAGAATGATGTTATATTCGCAGACGAAAGTAAATTTAATCTCTTCGGAAGTGATGGAAGAAAAATGGTGTGATATAAAAAAAATGAACATTTACTACCATTTGAATCGAACTGTTAAATACGGTGAAGGAAATGTGATTGTGTTGGGTTGCATTTCAAGCGTTGGAGTTGGACAGTTTGTTTTTATCGATGGCATTATGGATAAAAATAAATATGTAAGTATTTTACGAAACAATTCACTCAAATCTGCGGACAATTTGGGAATTCAGAAAACTTTCAAGTTTTATCAGGACAACGATCCTAAACATAAGGCACGGATTGTCCAAGAATATCTGTAAAAAGTTTTGCACCCCCCACCGCAATCATAAGATAGAGAATCTATGAGATGAACTTGATTCTAGAATTAGCAAAACCCCAATTCGCAGTAAGACAGAATTGATGACAATATTAACAGAAGAATTCTATCAGCTTAGAATATTTAAAAAAAAAAAATTTCAAATATGCCGAAAAGACTGAAACACGTGATTCAACAAAAGGGGCATCCAACCAAATATTAATATTGCATTTACTCCATTCAAGATGTACAAAAACAGTTTTTTTCATAAATGTCCAAATACTTTTGTCACGCGATAATCGAATATGATTTGAACTTATTTATGTTATATTTCATATATATTCATATATGAATATATATGAAAATGATAATATATAATTTTAAAAAGCAATAAATGACGTTTCATAAGAAAAAAGAGTTTACGCAATTCCTTCGTAATTGACCCTGATATAGCACTTTAAAGTCAACTTTAGGTAGTGTCCGAATACTTTTGGGAGTAACTGTAATAAATAAATCTTTCGAGGAAAAGAGTATTGTTCGGCAGTTTTCTTAGACGTAGCACAAGGCTCCGATAAGATATGGCACGATGGGTTTCTTTATAAAATATAGTTTCTCTTTCCTAATTTTTACCACCTTCTCATCTCATATTTACAAGATCGTGAATTCAGAACAAGAGTAGAAGGTGAAATATCAGATACCTACCCAATAAGAGCCGAAGTGACGCAAGGTAATGTTTTGGGTCCGCTCTTGTATTTAATCTACACCTTTGACCTACCAACCACATCTACAGCTACAATAGGTACGTTCGCAGATGACACTGCGGTATTGGCAAATCATGAAGACTCCGTTAGCACATCGTCTCATCTACAAAATTATTTGGACATACTTAAAGAATGGACCTCAAAATAGAAAATAAGATCAATGAAACTAAATCCAACCATATCACTTTTACACTCAAAAAGGATCGATGCCTCCTCCCTCCCCCCATTTTGTACAATACATCCCATATTTTACCGACTCCTCCTCAATCTCCTGGATTGAATCCGATAGAGCAAGTATTGTGGGAATTAGAAAAACGCATTCGGAAACATCATATTACATCAAAGGAGCATTTAAAACAATTTTACAAGAAGAATGGATTAAAATACCTGCCGAGTTTACAAAAAACGTCACGGAATCAATGAATCATAGATTGCAAGCAATTATTCGCCAAAAAGGGTTTCCTACCAAATATTAATAAGTATAAATCTTACTGTACGAATACTTTCGTCCACTCAAAATTATACCTTGTTCTGAATTTGCATTTAAACAAAGATTCATGGAATATAATCTCCATCCTTATGTATTTCTCTTGATTATTAGCATAAATACTACATAATATTTACTAAAACAAAATTATTCATTTACGAGTTGTAACAACATTTTTATTATTTCTTCGCTGTATAAATACTTTTGTCCGCCCGTGTATTTTTCATCCAATGAATGAAAGTGCAGTTTCTGCGAAAAATCATACGTGACGAAGAAAGGTCTGGTAGAGTACTGCGATAGGCACCCGAACTTAAGAAACGAAAAAAGTTCACTTAGGATATAGCCCAAAGCAGGAGGCCGAGTAATAGAGACTCGGCTTAATCTAAGGAGGAGAACCCCTCATGAGACTAAACGACAGGTTTAAATACCTAAAACAGTCAAATTTAGCAATACATAAATATATAAAACGTGTAAGCAAATTGGTGATAAAAAGAGAGGACTATGAACCGATTGAAGAAAGCGAATATGAATTAGCCACGGAAGAAATAGACTCCTGGAAATATCAAACAAGAACAAATTCCTTCAAGAGACAATTAAGGCTCTAGGTTGTAGAAGACAACAACAAGTTTAAGCAAATAAAGTCAAAAATAATTGAAGCGGCAGAAAAGAACTGCATCGCGTTGGAAGAAATCAATACGACCCTCGATAGCTTTGTCGAGAGACTAAAGATATGCAGAAAAGCCGTCAAATCGGGGAAAGAGAGTATCGGGCAAAAGGATCATTAGGAACAATCACGACGAAAGAAAAAGACAAAAGTATTCTCGTAGTATGGAATTATAGAAGAAATGTCTCAAAAGATGGAGTCAGTAGCCACCTGGCTTTGAAAATGATGTGGTAGAAATGAAATCAGAAGACGTCGGTCCACTATATAAGTGTGTGGAGGAAAACTTATTCCAACGCTAAGATAAGCAAAACCGCCACAGCCGAACAAATTCTAATAAACACAATTTGGCTACCTATCAGCATAGAAGACTTAGCCGCCATGGTACGATTTTCGTGAATTTGATGATGATACGGAAGACGCATCGCATTAAAAGAAGAAGTCGCGCCGATTCCGACATTTGACAGCCAGAATATGACGATCTTACATTCTCTCGTACGTATAAACGAGCCTGTGAACTCCTCGCCACATGGATAGAATGCTCACTAAGCTGGCAATAGGAAAACTCTGCCGTCTATTATACAATATTTTCCTCAGTGAACTATTGATCAACACAGAGACGATCTAGCAAATATACAGGGTGTTCCCAAATTAAATCGCCAAATTAAACTTTAAATATAAATTCAGGAACCTAAAACAAACAAATTTTTCTTGTGGAAGTATGCTCGCAAATGCTTCCTTCTAGAATTATTAAGAGTTAGAAATGGATGACATTGAAATATCTGTGTTTCCGAGATTAATGTCTCCAAGCTGAAGATAATCATTTTGAGCAACGTATGTAATAATTACAATTATTTTTAGTAATAAACAACAATTTTCTTTAGTAATATGCAGACGTACTAAATCTTAATTATTTCGATGGCATAAGTCTTTCAACTTTAGTAGTAAATACCTCTTGAACATTTACGAGCATACTTATACTGGAGAAATCTGTTTCGTTTTACAACCCTAAACTGACATCTAATGTTTCTAAGTTTGGCGATTTGACCAGGGAACACCCTGTATATATGAAGTCAACTGAGCATATATTAGATTACACAAGTTGTAAAGATTTCAGGGATACGATTATAGAGTGTGATCGCCATAATACGGATCTCAGCAATGTTGATGCGCTGACGGTAAACAATTTTATCAACGGCTTGAGTCATACGCTTGATAAAAAACCAGTCACGTGTTCGATGAAGCTATCTAGTGCTATAAACAACTCGAGTTAGAGAAATCACATTTCGATAAACCGACAGTTGGAATACGACGCGTTCAATTCTCAGAACTACGCAAGTCTAGATCATGCGAAATCCGTTTTCAACCGGATACGCTCCATCGAATATCTCGTGGAGATCATCTTCATCGTACCACGAACGTACGTGAGCTCCGCCGCTCTCATTCTCTCGGGCGGCGGAACCATCGTACCCAAATTACTCCCGAGCACAATCACTGTGTCCAGAATATCCTCGACATCTACCAACGTCACCACTGGCCCAGGAATGATCATCCCCCATTAACAACGATGATACAGACCTACATGAAACTAGTGGAATCGATGCTCATGATAGACAAGGAACGATCATAATATATATACACGCAACCGTCTCATGGACTGCCATTTGACACAGATGTCATAGAATTATCGAGACAAAACAAACTCCTGTCCATATCCGGCCTAATTCTTGGGGGAGGGAGCCTTATACACTTAAGAATTCATAGACTTATCATGTTCCCATACAAACCATTATCGTCTCACAATACGAATCTCGAAGACTTTCTAAAATGTTTATGATTACTACATAACGTCATAACAAAACTCAACATACCCGTTCACCTACCTACCAATCTACCATATCTCCCGTTACTCCCGTTACAGAAAACTATATCATGGAATTATTGAAACAAAACAAACTCCCATCTGGCCTGATTCTTGGGAGAGCCAGGGTTATACATTTAGAAAATCATAGATTTATCTTGCTGCCATGCAAACTGTGACTTTCTAGACTGTCTACGATCATTGTATAATGTCAACATCGAACTCAACCTATCACACTTCATCTCCCCTTTACTTCTTGGGAACTATATTCTAGAACTCAATACGAAGCATCTTCTCGCAAACCTCTATGTAGATATTCGCATGTTCCAATGAGATAATATTTCTATCTCTAGATTTGTAGCGTGCCGATATGAATTCGACGTATTTGGAACGTTAATTCGATCAGTGGCTTGCTGCTGAAAGAAAGTCAGCTGGTTCTAGTAAAGTTTGATTCTGGTTCGATGAATTTTTCTTTCGCGTTACAGTTTTAATCCCCATTGTGTTCGGTAAGACCGAACAAGACCGTTGGAATGAAACCATTGCAGAGAATCATGTTTTCGTATTCGCTGGATATAAAGGCATAAACAAAACCTACAAACGATTACGCGATAAATATTATTGGCCATCTTTAAAAGCAGAGGTAGAAAATTTTATAAATTCCTGTTTGAGCCGTCAATTACAAAAATTAATTCGCGTCAAGACGCACAAGCCTATGACCCTAACAGACTCCTGGTTGAGCCTTCGATAAGATCTTGGAGTGATGGTCTTTTTTCGATTATTGCCTGGGAAAGAGTACAGGATCTCTTAATTAAATACTCTCCGTCCCCATCAAACATCCTACCCCCTGCAATACTGCCAATGCATTCCTAAACGCTTTCATTTATTCGATGCACTTAAAGCCATTTTAACCGAGCAAGGAATAAATTTCATGAATAACTTTCTCCTTGTTCAGATTAGTAGCAAAGAGATTCCGTATCATGCAGTTATGAGTATCCGTTTTTCATCCACAAAGCAACGGTTTTGTAGAATGATCTCATCCTGACTGAATATCTGAAGCATTGTGTATTTCACAACAACGAATAATTGAACATGGCTGTATTTAGTTACAATACAAGTGCCCACGTGATCACCAAATTCACCCCACACGAACTGGTTTCGGTCATCTCGCAAGAACATCTTTCACTTATTCCGCTCTCCACGAAATAGGAGATGAATCTTACGAGATTTGCGACAACTGTAGACTACACTAACCGAATCTACGGAACAAGCACGAAATAACCTTGACTAATCCAAATTCGTTTCAAATTCTATTACGATAACAAAATTAGCACAGCAATTTTTATCAAAGAATGACGTTTACCTCCTTGAAGAGCCTAAGAAAAGAGAAATCAATCCTGAATATACGATAATAATAATGTCAAAAAGACTGTGTAACAATAAACTTAGGATAGTACATAGCAATAGGAGTGAAATTTAGAATTTTCGCGTTAGTACCATTGCGGAGAAGTCTACCTACCCGAATCAGTGAGTCATTCAACCCCATCATATTGCAGACCCAGCTATATAGAGCAGTCTGATTCTCAAAATCGTCAATCTGATTAACGATTGCATTCCGACTGACAGAGCATCATTTCGAGCTATTCAGAGTAGATTTCAAACCGGCATTCGTCATTAAACTATTATGAGATGACACCGGCAACACATCAAGTTGAGTGAAAATCACGAACGAAAATTTAAGTTAGCAGTCGGGTAGCGTTAAACGGCAGAACGACATTATCGGAACAAACAACGCTTAAGGGTAAATTCCAAGTAAATTTCAGTTTTTCAAATTAAACAGTTAATACCAACAACTGGAACCAACAGCAAGAGGAAACCACCCAGCTCAGAGTAATCTGAATAACAAAGTAGCCATAAACCAGGCCAGCGAAATTGCCAAAAAAAATCAACTTCATGGATAAGCTCCTCACTGTCATAGTTTTTAAAAAGAAAAATATATCTCTTTTACCCTCGTAGTAAAACAATGGGCTGTAGTTGTCACTTTCATGCAGATCATTTCAAATCTTTCTTCAAAACCTATGCAGCTTGTTATACATTTGGTAACGTGCAAGCCCGGATAGAAAGACAAATGTGTTCTAATTTAGGAATAATCAACCAAAAGTGATAAACCAGAAAACAATCATTAAAAGTGTTTATTCTCTATTTCTTCTTAGTACTCCTTTAATAACTATTCTGTATCTCTCGATTCTTCAATAGTCAAGGGTTAATATTGCAGAAAATTATTTAATGTATTTTATCCATAGTGTACACGAAATGATAACCGCGCGAATGGATCAATACACGGAGTATATCAAACAGAAATTTCGCAACATCAAATGAATCCGTCATCAGCGTCAACGGTAGATATATCAGTTGCTGTCATGTTTCCGCAATTGCAGCTTCCGACATTTGATGCTTGCAAAATCATTCTTTCTTCCTCGATTAATTCACATCTTCGACCGATCCACTAAAGTCGAACTCCGGTACAAAATTACAATATTTACGATTGGCGCTACCGAGCAGCCATGTATATACAGTCATTCATCCCATAGATACAAACCATATGAAACGTTAGATTAATTGTAGAAAGTTCAAGTGAAGCCCAATGAGCTGCAACTGGACTGCATCATGGGTAATTTTCTCCCTATATTTTAGAAATTAGAATTAGTTTCGTATTAATCATCGAAAAGAATAGACATCATCGCACAGTGTATACTACATAGTGAGCAAAGAACTTATAATACTCGGAAAGCAATACTTCAGGGCATATATAAAAATGAACAACAGCGTAGTACTTGCAACGAGAGTACGCAGACGCAAAGAAAAACGAAGCGGAGAGGAGGAATCGGATATCGATTCTCCCCCAAAAAGATCAAGAAAAAAGAAAAAAGCAATGGAATCAAGCGACGGAGAAAAGAAAATGCTTAAGGCATCGCAAAATGATTTGCTGAAAGAAGTTCAAGCGGCGGAAAAACTTTCAAATTTCTGCAAAAATATGACAATCGAAGATATAAACAACAAATACCAATATATAATTTAAAAAAACGTGATGGGAATGGTTGAAATGTTGATGCACTTCATGGAGGAAAACAGGATTCTCTGGAAAAGCTGGGTAAATTGTGCTCAAAGTACTCAACTGTTCAAATCTGAAACCCAGAAAACCAAAATCATACACGGAAAAAGTGAGAACTTCGAGATAATAAGCAAACCAAAGAAGCCAAACTTGCCCGACACGTGGTCACTGTCTACCCGGCAGTGAAATTAAAAGCAGCGCCAAAAACAACGCTCATATCGAGTAACACATCTGTAAAAGAGAAGATACGCGAAATTAAAAGAGTTTCCAACAATGGAGTATCAATAAAAACCACATCGAAAACATAGAGCATACTGAAAAATGAAGAGCTCCAAGCTACGGGACTAATAGCTGGACTACCGGCAAAGAAAATGCCTAT
>NW_025110310.1:235601-239819 GCF_011392965.1 Frieseomelitta varia | reverse complement strand
AAAACATAGAGCATACTGAAAAATGAAGAGCTCCAAGCTACGGGACTAATAGCTGGACTACCGGCAAAGAAAATGCCTATGTCATAACATACGACGTCTCAACAAACTTCTCTGGAAAGAAATTTCTATCGTCGCCTCGTCAGCAAAATCTGGACAGCACACAGAAGAGAAAGTTTCAAGAGGAAATTAAACTATCTCATGAAACAGATAACCGTAATGTTAAGGTAGTGAGCTAAATAGTGAAAGTCGCACCAAACATCAGGAGACTCTTCTGAAACAAGACAGAGTATACATTGGCTTGAGCGCTATTAGGATTCAGAACTACATCACGGTAAGTCACTGTTATAAATGTCAAGTCTATGGACGTTTCTAAATATTACAAAGCTGCAAAAGAAAATTGCGAACCCCTGTGACAGTGCCAAGGTCATGTCTTTAAAAACTGCAAAAGAAAATCCAATATGCATAAACTGTAAGCGAGTGTTAATGCTCTGTGGGCATACATCGCGATTATTTGCATAGCCGACATATAATGTTGCATTAGCAAACCATACTTCAAAAACAGATTATGGCCAAAAATATAACATCAGTAACTAATGTGTTTATGGAATCAGAATCGCAACTGATCCTGACTGACTAAAGGCTCGACTAATGCTGAACTAAACAACTGATTGGAGATACTGTGGCCTTAATTAGATGAATACTGAAATATAACTGGCTGACTGAAAACTGTGAATTTAAGTAGCTAAAGGAAGATTGATTGACGTTGAATTAAGGTTGTGAAAACTGTGAAGTTCTAATCATAGTTGCGGAGTTGGAGCATATCGAGTTTGCGACAAGCAACACAACACTAAGTTGTACCAAGTCACCGAGACAAGAACCTGATTATTAAACAATTAAATCGGATTGCGAAAGAATCAATGTTTTAGTTACCGGTATTTCTGCGGGTTTTTGGCCACCGTGATTTTTTTTTCTTTTTTTCCTTCTTATTTTTGCTTTTTGATCCTTTTTTATTAATATTTCCTGAAATTTTTACTAATACGTAGGAAAGCTCGAAAATCGGAAAGCTTTTCGAAAATCTAAGCAAGCTAATCGAACAGAAAAATACAGATGGCCCTCCAATAACAGATTCCTATAAAATAGCGTATTGTACAAAATCATATTATATGAGACTAGGATCCAGTGCAAAAATAAAAGCCAATATATTCCAAGAACTATTAAAAACAGATAACCTTCCAAGTTTATTTTTACTGGGAATAAATCAATACATGTATAACATGAAACGTAAATTTAAAAAAAATACACGTAAATACGTATAAATTTTTTTCATTTTATTATATAACCTCGTGTAATAATTTCCTTTCATCGCTGTTCAGTACAATTAAACGAGAACGTTTTTCGATCTGATATCATCTTCATAATTGGTACTTCATTAAAAATGTAATAATATTGGTTTATTCACTTGTTGTTACAAGATCTTTGTAAATTTCATGTTACAGAGATAAGCAATTTTGAATTTTCGATTTCTTTCAGCCGAAGAATTTGTATTTAAGAAAAATGATTCTAACTTTTTGTCTATGCTTAGTCTTCCTTGTAATATTTTAAAATAGTTAACTTCAGCAGTGCTATTGTCAGATACAATTTGATTTGCTTCGGATGCCAATCAAATCCTTTTCGTCAATTCTCCTCAATAACAATTAATCTTTTCCTCCGATCGATTTCAATAAGTTTTGATGTGACAATTTGTTGAACAAATAAATCAATTATACAAGGCGTGTTATAAGATGTTGGGATGTAAATAGAATTATTTCGATTAATGAGGACGAAATCAATTCGACGATTGATGTATGTAGTTAAAAATAAAATCTTTTTTTTTGCATTTTCCGTGATTATTCGAAAAACTTGGAATTGGCAAAACAATTTGGAATTGTTACTACTTATATATATATAAGATATGATATTCAGGTAAACAAAAATTATTCAAATATCGGAGTATCTCATGAAATAGCTGGATATATAAGATAATTGATGGTGGCTGTTGTATATGAAATACACAGGTACGTGAAATATATAAATAAGACTAGGAATATTATTATCCGAGCTATATATATTATATTGCATACCCGGATGGTCGACATATTTTTCGGATGTTTCGAATAATTTATATTCTTGTGTGAGATAAAACTGATTAATTAGTTTGAATTAAAGTTTTTTCTTTATGAAAGTACTAATAAATTCACATTTTCTGGTAATAAACAGCTGGGTTTTGAATTAATATTACGTTGTTGAAGTACGCCTATTAGCAAGTGGCACAAGAATAGATAAATGTATTTTGGCGATTTTTGCTAAACTATTAATACAAATAAAATGTTCTTAAAGTATATTGCCATAGCCAGGAAAAAATTCGATATATTACAAAATTGCAATATTTGATCAATAAAATCTTTTGTAGATAAATGTTTCAATAGAATTATATTTGTAAAAAATATAAATGACACTAATGAATTTTTTTTACAGCCCATAGACACTAGTATTATGTACTTTATAAAAGTTTTTCAGATTTTTAAACCCATAAACAAAACATAACAAAAATGTATCTTTGTTATTATTCCTCTCCTATTTCTGCTTTAGCAAATAAGGCCATTATTAAATTAAATATTACTTGAAAACTTAAATATTTTAAATTACAAATATATCTAACAGAAATATAAATAAATTATAATTTACAACTATTAGAATAGCGAAAAACGTGTAAAAAATATTTTATACCAGCAAAAATTGCTAAGACGTATTTATGAATGTATATATGTACATTTATGTGCCACATCTGCCAACTCGGGACATGTATTTGTACTTTAAGCGCTTCTGAACGTTGTTGAAAATGTTGATTTGTTAATACTTCTGTATAAAATAAAGATATTTAAATTAAATTAATTTATTTCAAATTAATTTAAATTAATTTGTTTTATTGTATTATTATTTGTCGTAAAAATTTAAATTTAAACATTGAATAAAATCCAGTATCCAAATATTAAACGGATCAAATAGTAGTCACAATTATCTCATAGCATCTTACAAGATATCCGAGTAGCGAATATTAAAACACACTAGAACTAAAAGATTTCGTTTAACATTTATAATTAAATTATAGTGTTGATTCGATATAATCCTGGTTTTCTTCCGATTTCTGAATATTCCATAAAAACTGTAAATCTATTCCATAAATCGATATAATGCGATTATAATGATATATAATAATATAATAATATGCAATACAATATAATGATATAATCGTCAGCACAAAATAAAAAATTTCGGTCTCAATCTTCGAGAATACTAAACAAGTTTCTTTCTTTTGTATATATTTCTTCCTTTTTTTTTTTTTAGTAACTTAAAGTTAAAGGAGAACTTTTTTTATTTTTAGTCATACATTTCTTTATTCCTGTTTACATATCGACGTTACTTAACGGTGTTTGTTCAACGTCTTGTCCTCTAAGGACATTCTTGAGTTAATAGAAGCATTATTGTATCTCACATATCCCGCTAAACACACTAGCTTATTCTGTATTCCATTGAAATATTAATATACGCAATTTATATTTTGTTTCAAAATAAAAACATTTAATCGATATTTATTAAATTAAAAATAGTTAATTAATAAAAAAATAAACGTACATTCTTGCTCAAAAATCTTAACAACTATATTACATTATAATTGTATAATAAATATATATATAAAGTATTATATATACTAGTACAATAAATATATATATAAATTATAAACAATATTTACAATATAAATTAGACAATATAACAGTATAAATTATATGCATAATATGCAATAGAGAATATAAATTATTTTATTTATAATAAATACAATATATACAATATAAGTAATAATTATTTATAATAAATACAATACATACAATATAATTAAATACAATACAATACAACATAAAACATATTTTATAGAATAGAAAGAATACTCTTTATAAAAAGATTTTATTAATAAATTAATATATATTGTATATGTATTGTACTATTGTATATACTATTGCGTAAACATGATAGTCCATGATAAATACTGAATATTAAGAACAAATGTATTCTAAGATTTTTGAGCAGGAGTGGGTATACATATTATTCATTCTCCTAGATTACATTTAGTTTCAATGAACAAAAAAAAAAAAAAAAAAAAATTCTGCAATTTAAACGCTCGGA
>NW_025110310.1:83019-235520 GCF_011392965.1 Frieseomelitta varia | reverse complement strand
GTGAAAATGATTTGACTTTTTAACCGAATAAAATTTCTGCGTAATGAGAGTAATAAAATACAGAATAATTTTATTCTTACTTATACTCCATATTTTGCAGGTTTGGGTTAGGTTTAATTTATTAGAATTTTCCTTGCAAAAATGGAGACAATAGCGCTTGTAATATAATAATAATGAAATCTCAATGAGCACTTTGAAATGTGCAAAACTGAAAAAGTATAGGAAAAGAAGTGAATAACACGTGGCTGATACAGTGTGCAATGATAAACGTTTACTCACCATTAAATTTATATTCCAACGACGAAGGATGCTTGCAACCAACAGGCAAATCTCGATTTTTCTTTTTTTATGCCACTATTATAAAATGAAATATGGCATTAACAATTTATCGAAACATCTCCGCACGTCTGATTACACCAAGAGGTTGAAAGCAAATGCCAACCATTGCTGATTACCTGCTTGAAGAGAACGCTTGGTAGCGCTGCAATCTATTCGTCGCTGGTGTCATCTACAGACGAGAACTAGAATTATAATATTGTTAGAGTTAACTATAAGATAACATGATAGTGATAACAAAAATTAAATACATGGTTATACGAAGAATAATTTAAATAATTTAACAAATTGAAATTGAATACGATAGTGTATAGGGATAAAATTATTTTTAACGAAACCTTTCTTTCTGAATAACAACAGTCCAGAGGGAAGAGGATTTCGAGCAAATAGAGATCACGAGAAGTTTTTGATCTACATGCCATAATTACAAAAACCATATAACATACTCTAGTATGTCGTGTGATGACGACATACTGAACTATAATAAGTTATGTAAAGAAAGAACAAAAGGATCAATAGAAAAAAGGTGAATGTTGGAAACGATGTAATGGATGTAATCGATGTAATGTGTCGAGAGGAATGCTTGATGTGTTAGTGCATGAAGATAAAGTATATGTGAAATGACATCCATGTAAAGTGAAATATTTTGTGGGTTGAGATGCTATAAATATTTTACTTTTGGGTATGATGAAGGAGTAATGAGAACAATAGATTATGTGCGAAATGTGACGAGAATAGATATTTGAAAAATGCAAGAATGCGCGTGTACCGCAACTGTAGATTAAAGAGCGAAAAGTGTAACCACTCGGTGCTGTCTGTGGAATGCTATAGATATATGCAATGTTGCAGCATAAGAAAGATAATACAAATGATAATAACGTAATATTTACTATTTCAGTATCTCCTCTTTTAATGTATGGACAATGTTTCTCGAATGTATATTATATGTATCCTATAATTTATTGCTTAAGAGATGAACAGTAAATACATCGAATTTAAAGCAAATGTAGAAAAAAAAAAACAAAATGCACGAAAAGATTTAAAAGGAAAATTGAATTGTTTATTGATGTGAATCAAACAAGATTGGGGTACGTCTAGCGACGGTATATCACTGGACGATTTGTTCGAAATGCAACAATCTTGACGATGCCATTTAACAGTTTAAGAATGGTGCGTTCCATAAATTTGTTAGCTTCGAGTGCGAGGATTTTTTCCGCACAATACCACTTGCTACGTCATAAATAAAGTGTCAGAAGTATTGTGAAGATGACGGAACAATTTTAAGATGTTGGAATCGTTCCTCATATTTGCCACTCCACGCGAGTCAATCTCGTTTAGTAATAACGAAAAATTCAGAAAATCATCCTTATACTTGTGAATGGTTTTACATTCCTCACCCCGTGATTTCATCATCTTCAAAGTCCTTTGGAAAGGAAAACGAAAGTCTCCAAAAAGAAGACTTTAGTCAGTATTCAATGATGCAGTGATTCACGAAGATTCAAAGTAATCAGTCGTCGCTCAGTCACTCAGTTATAGTAATCCAGTCCAATTCTCAGTCGGCTAGAACCAATAGTCAGTCCGTGCGTCACATTAGTTAGTCTGATAGAGCAACAGTGGCAGGGCACTACACATCCGAACTTCTGTGGAAACTGGACGAAGAGTAACGTTTTTGACGTCACTTCACGTGAACACTTTCACTTCAGGGAGAGCAATTTACCCGCTTCGCAGACTGCCGTTTCGTTCATCACGCGCGCCCCAACGTGCTTCCATTAAATGGGGCGTAAATGAGAAGTGATCGAGAGGCGAGATTGAAGAAAATACTTAAGTATCAGTCCCTCGATGATTCGATTTGCCGGATATATCGTTCACGTCGACGACTTCGACGTTGAAAACTCTGGATGCTCGTTTAAACAACGAACGCGCCCGCACCCTACGTCTCATCAGAATACACTTCTCCGATGAAACGTCTCATGACATCATAGACAATAGCCTGGTCAAGGAACATGTAGATCGAACATGTCCCCAACACCCGACAATACCGGGATAATGTAGCGTAAAACGCGGCCCCTGCATCAACCTTGAAAACAGAAGCAGTAGAAAATTAGTCCTGGTGCGTACATCTGCTTGCTAACAAGGAATGGAGTAACAATTACACGTTTTTCATTCCTTTGTAATAGTCATACTCTTCTTTACTCTTGTTTTCTTTGATCTTCTCCTTTTCAGTAATCACAATTCTTTCTTGCACTGCTCTACATGCAATATGTTTGCCCTTCGTTAAGGATCAACAATACAATCAGTCTGAGATATAAATATTGCAATGTTCATGCTATTTTGTATCAATTTTTACTTTCTTTCCTTTTTCTCTTTCTTATTATATAATTAACTTCATTTTTCTTTTTCTTTTATTTATTACTCTTCGATTAATATATACGTTCAAATGGAACGAAAGCTGTGACAGGTCCGACAGACGAAATAGTGCTAATAAAATAAAACAAGGCTAATATACCTCTGTTGTACTGTCAATGTACTGTATTACCTCCGCGGAGAGCGGGTGGGGGGGGGGGGGGTGAGTATTATCTCCTGAGAAACATTGTTTAATCCAACAGACAAATCAATCAGTTATGTACCATCTTCAGAGTTCAAGCGAAAGTCTCTTAGTAAAAGTCTATTTAGTAATTCAGTAATATTATCTAATACTATCGTAATAATAATAATACTACTTAGTAATACTATCTATTTAGTAATAAATCACTTAGTGATTGACGAAGGTTCAGAGTAATCAGGCATCAGTCATTCAGTTACAGTAAGAAGTCAATTCTCAGTACTCTAAAATCTCTAATACTCTAGTTTACAATCAAAAATCAGTCTGTGTGTAATGTCAGTTAGTCTAACAGAGCAGTAGTAGCAGAGCACTTGATGTTTTGCTCAAATGAGATGTAAATGAAATATAACTGACCTTCGAAAGTATTCAAATATCAGCCCCTCGCCGATGAAATTTGAAATGACGTCGTTCACATTGACAGATCCGTCATAGGCGTCTTGACTTCCGAACTATCGCCTCATTACGCTGTTGCGCCTCATCAAGATACACATCTTTGACGACAGGGCTCATGACATTAGAAACCATAGCCAGTACGTCGAGCACGTCTCCAAAATTTGACAATACTGGGATAACGCGGAACGCGGCTCATGCTCCAATCTTAGAAAAGCAAGCAATAGAAAATTAAAATCAAAACCTATTTCAAACACCGTGAAGCAGTGGTGTAGACAAAGTTAGCGAAATATTCCACTTGGATGCAGAAGTGTCGTCCGCAAAATCTTCAATTTTTTGGTCATTCGAGTCGGATATTAAACCATAACGTCTTGTTTGATCATTAAGTGATTACGCCGCAATCATATTGGAGGTGGAATCTTCACTAGTGCATTCAGCAGTGTGTCAGTGCAAGCCAAGAATGGGAACTAGACTGTATTTTCCTGGACGTGATAGAAGTTAGTTGGAATGGAATTTTTAAAGTCTACCTTTTAGAATTACTGAAGAACAATTCCCTTTGGAGCTAACTTCTCCACTGGTACAACCAGGTGCGCGTCAGCGCAATCCAAAACATTGGAACTCGCATTTCCTCTGACCTACATCTTCATTAGTACGTCTTGAACACGGTCATGGCGAAATGTAAGGGACACGACCTAGACAATGTTGTAACGTCAAGGATGTCCGGAATCCAGTACTGTTAGTCTTGTAGCGGCTAGCAGATGTCGGAGAAAAGACGTTTTCTCAGATAGAAAAGTTAGAAGAATTTACGACTCACGTGGAGCCGACGCTAATGAACTGAAAAGGCCAAGTTAGTTTTTTAGAGTGCGTAAGACCGGACGTCCGCACTTATAGTTTTAGAAATACAACCTGAATAGCATTTCTGCGAAGCGTCGTAAACTCTTGGATTCCTAAGGATCACCCAGATCAACATCTGGAAAATACTTGGAGAAAGTGAGTGAGGCCCAGAGGAAACTCTGCTACACCGCCACAATTCGGGGAAATTGGTCCCGGTGAAATTGCAGTCCCACTCCTAGAGAAAATGCGTCACGAACGCAAGGAGTAGGCGGCGCAATTTCGTGATAACCTAATTGGTCAAAACTCAAAAACGGTTTAGCCAATTAGGGGTATCTGAGACGGGGACCGAGTTTTCCTTGGAGCGAAAAAGCTTCGGAAAAAAGAGAGAAATTCGGGCCGTCAGAGAGTATGAAGAAACTCCGCGATACGCCGCGAATCAAAGTATTCACCGCGCTTACGAATTCCACACTATCCCATGTAAGATAGTAAATAAAAGTGTTAACCGATAGTACGAGTCTAACAATCATTTCATCCTGCACTAACACTCGAACATCCCCAATGTCTCATAAATCAATTGCTAAATTTGACTGATTGGGCAAACTGCAATAAAATAACCTATCTGGGATCAGGATCGGGAAGGACACAAAGGAAGTATGCATAAGAGCATTTGGTTCCAACGCACCAAAAAATATAGTAAGTCTGCAGAAATTCGAAGGTGCAAGTAATGAAATACATTGCGCGTAACATCAAACCTGATACGTGAGCCTTTCGTCAGCTCCTGCAACTAATATCCCGGAGTTAGTACATTTTGGTCAGTGAACTATTTCCCAGTATGAAATATATTCCAAACGAAACAAAGATCAGTTCGGAGTTCGCAATTTTCTAGAACTAGAAGCCAACAACGAAGAATCATCGACCAACGAGAAAAGGAGTTTAGAGGAAGCCGTCGTATCAACTTTCCTATTCGACATATTGCCATTGCGTGAGTTGATTGTCATTGCCCTCTCAGCTTGCGTGAATCCGTTGCGTTAGAATGAAGCAAATCGACTGTAAAGAATGTGGCGCGAAGCGACCATGGAGCCATAGTAAACTCAACATGTATTGAAAAGACGTCCCGTCTTCGCGTGGCAAAGACACGCATCGATGGAAGTTATCAGCAATAATAAATAACATGCTGTTTAACGAGGTACCGTAGAGACCATAAAGTAAGCTCGCAAGTGAACAGATACGGCTAGGATAACAAAACGACGCCGAGTAACATAGCGCCTCAATAACAATATAGGAGAGTCTTATTACTTCTTATTATAACTCCTTTTCGAACTGCCACTGTAAGAATTAATTGATGCGGCGCGAAGCGGGAAAATGCAGCAACATCCTATTTCAAGAAGCATACAACTTACAGAGGCCGTTGGCGGTATGAATGGAGACTCATGTCGTCACACATCGTGGAACTGAAGGCTGATACCGGATATGATCCTTGGCGCCATTAGAAAGGAAAGTAAAAATGTAGGGATGTAACATCTGCCTCCCCTCCCGCAGAAAGAAGGTACGGCATAGACACGTGGAAGTACCATTTTTGAGAATACGGAAGCTCTCCCAATAATGGTAAATAGGCTATCGTGGAAATTTTAGCCGGTAAAAATTCAGTATTACTCCGTTTCCTTTCCCCAGGGGAATGAAATGTAAAATTGGAGATCGTCTCACGATGAAAGTACTCGATGTTCCTTTTTTAAAAAAAAATACAGCAGTCTCAACAAAAATAACATTAACATATATAACAATAGACGTGACATTAATTAAAAAATTCCACATAACAGTGAAAATCATTTCCTCATCTTAGGAAAGATAGTAGATCATAAAAACTAAAAAAATATAGTAAAGATACCGTAAAATGTATTATTAGTCACTATTGCTGTATTATATACAGTAATACATATAGATAAAATACTTATGTATAATAAAGAAATTATAAAACATGAACTCCGAACGGGCAACTTTCTAAGAAAGCCACAAGAATTTTAGAAAAGATAAATATAGAAATACTAGGAAAGTTTCAAAAGTATGCACCAACGATTATTTGTAACTCTTAATAACTCTTAATAACCGATATACTCATATCAGTTTTGAGAATCCACGGCGAAGGTGGTCGAATGTTTGTTACATGTTAGAGTATCCTTCTGATGAAGCAGCAGCAGCAGCCAAAGCCGACGCAGAAACCGTCCTTTTTAAAAGCGCTGCACGACCCGCGCGCAGCGAAGCGACGTTGTTGGTGGAGGCGGAGGATAACTTCGCTGCTACAGGCGGCGTGGACGCCTTGCTCGCTGGTGTACTCTTCTTCCTCGCAGTCACCGGGGAAGGCGCTTTTCCTGGTGGTGCGGGCGGTGTAGGAAGGCACGAGGACGCGCGGCAACGAAAATGCTGGTGGAGGTTGCTCCGCTTTTACTCTTGGTGTTGCCCCCCACCTTGGTCGTAGAAGCTTTCCTTTTCGGTGGGGGGATCCGCCTGGATGCAAAGTCAGCGTCATCGTCGTCGTCGTCGTCGTCGTCGTCCTCGCACTGCGGGGGTCGCACAGACGCCGTCCTCGCTCTCGTTCTCGTTGTCGGATTATCTCGGGTCGCCACCTTCGGCACCGCAGTCCCCGAGGACTCAGGGGTGGTCAGTAATGCAAGCGATGGCCACGCAGGCAGCCCGGCGGATGGAACCTGCAGCCGCTGTGGTGGTGGTCGTCGTTGTGGTGGTTAGTGTCTCGCTCGGACACGACGTCGTCCTCGCTCTGTTGAGCGAGAGCACACTTCTCGCGACGACGGGATGCGCTGGCCGTGCTCTCGCCGTCGTCGTAGTCGCCGTGGTTGTGGTCGCGGTCGTGACCGCCGCCACCGTGACGCTCCCTCTTCCCGTCGGCGATTCCCGACTCTGTGCATGGGCGTTGGGGTGGTGCAGTTTGACCGTCTTTAGTTGGTAGGCTCCACTTCCCTCGAATCCGCATACCCCGCAGCTCCATTTGATGGTGTGCGAGGGATGATGGAGCTTCTAGTGTTTGGCGAGGTGGAGGTGAGTGGAGTACGTTCCTCTCGCTCCATTGCGGTCTTCCCGGCTAAGCGGTCGGCACAGTGGACAGTCGAAGAGTCGGGGGAAGGGGAACGTGAGCGGCACCACCAAGGTGTCGCTGGTGTTGCTCGCGGTTGGAGCCATGTCACTTTGACTCTGGTTGTGAAGTCGTGAGGGTTGCGCGCGCCGCTCTTCGCTTGCTTCGAATTCCGGTAGAGGGCGGATCCTCCCTCGTGCGGCGCGCCCTCGACTCAGTGAGCTGCCGGCTGTCTGAGGCGCTGGATTGCGCGCGCAGGTCTGTTGTAGGGGGCACTTAGCATCCCCGTGCAGCTCAGTCTATGTCTGGATTTCGTACGAGCAACACACGTCTCTTCGCGGTAGTGCCGCTCCCTTCGATCTTCGGAGACGCCGGATACCCTCTCCTCGATACTTGCTCCGATCTTCGCGACTCCCCCTGTCTCCTCCTTGCTAGGCGAAGCAGGGGTGGGTTTCCCGAACGTTCTCTGGACGGTTGACGGCGGTTGTGTCGCAGAGATTCAAGGACTCATATGCTGTCCCGAGAGGAGGGGCTCTTCGTACTTCTTTGTTAGAGTGTCGTGAATACGTGCCCAAACGATTATTGTACAATATTAAATGTTTAATACAGTATAAATATAGAAAGGATTTATTTATACCAAACTCTGTAACCAACAATATTAGCCTAAGTAATTTAAAAAACTATTATTATTATCATCGTTAAATATTAATTATCACTAATACGTATTATTATATTATCATTTTATTTACAGATGACGACATTTGGCGTTAAATTGAATTCTTACGGATGACGTCGTTAGGAGTCATACGAATGTTGTGCGCAGTAACCGCCATAATTTACCACAGTTACAGTTAAGATTTTAGTTTTACGTATGCAGAAGTGATAAAATAAGCTTAATATTTATTACTGTAGCTCTAAAATTTTAAAAAATATGGCGTTTCTTTTAAGGGGCTGCCGAGGATCAGTCAATCTGTGAGTTATTAACGGCAGATCAATTTTATTGTCACGGTCAGGAGTGTAAGTATTATCGCATAATAATGAAATGAATTTAGGTATAAACGGCCTGGGTGTTTGTCCGAGCTTGTACTGTTATGCATGTCCAACGTATATGTGACGTTTTGTGTTGCGAGAATATTATCACAGGTAAAGAGGATAAACGAAGAAAACAATTAGGATGATTCTGGAGCAACTAGAATTGCTTTTTCCGACGATTGAACGATGCTTTTTGTTGTCTTTTAATAGAAGCTAGCCTTTATTCTTTTCTTTTAATATAGAAACTAATGTTTATTCTTTTATTCTAATATAGAGACTAATGTTTAATCTTTTATTCTAATATAGAGGCTAATGTATTCCTTTATTTTACTTTAATCCTTTAATAGAAGCTAATCTTTATATTCACGAAACTGGAATCCGAAACATAGTAAGAATCAAGATATTAATTTTATGTTATCCCTTTTAGAATGATATTGACGCAGCAGTGGATTGTTTTAGCAACAATATAATAAATGCGATCCGTTCATCTTCAGCTAATTAGGAATCCATAAGAAACCAACCCTATCCGGACTACATAAAGAAAAAAATCACAGAAAAACGTAAACTCAGAAGAATATGGCACTCTAGTCAACTACATGAAGACAAGTGTAGGCTCAACAAAGCTACGGTAAAACTGAAGAAAGTCCTCCATAACTTCAAAAACTACTGCTTTCAAAATATCTAGGAAACTTGTCTCCCTCGGTAGATGCAAACCACTCGCTCTGGAAAGCAGCCAAAAGACTCACCTTGAACAATTCCTCCCATTCGCATTACGCAAGGAGAATGGGCACGTAGTCCTACAGACAAGGCAAATGTGTCTGCTCTCCACCTAACTGAAGTATTTAAACCTCATTGTCCATCGTCCACCTTAGAAGAAGCAGAAATCATAGATTACCTACAATCCCCTTTCCAAATGTCACTTCCTATACTTCCTATACCTTTTATAGACGCAGAGGTGAAAGATATGGTTCAGCTTCTAAAAAAGTACCGGGGCACGACAGAATAACTAACAAAGCGATCAACGAGCTCCCCAAAGAAGGAATTGCATTCCTCACATCAATATTTAACGCGATCCTTCGTTTAGGGTATTACCCAAAATCTTGGAAACTATCAATTATCACCCTTCCATAAACCGGGAAAGCCGATCCACAAGGCAAGCTCATATCGTCCAATCAGTTTATTGCCAAACATTTCTAAATTATTCGAAAAATTATTCATCAAACGCCTCTATCCCATATTAGAAGAATTGAAGATTATCCCTGACCACTAATTTGGCTTTCGTAAGCGGCATTCAACAATAGAACAAGTCCACCGAATAGTACATGAAATCAGTCAAGATCTAGAAAAGAAAAAATACTGTTCCGCAGTGTTCTTAGACATCCAAAAGGCGTTTGATAAGGTATGGCACGCTGGACTAAAGTACAAACTCAAAAACATCCTACCTCATCCTTACTACTCCATATTTCAATCATACCTAAATAATAAAACCTTCAGAGTAAGATATCTAGATGAGCTAACTCATTAATCTTTCCAATTAACTCCGGGGTTCCGCAAGGCAGTGTCCTTGGACTTCTCTTATATTCCCTGTATACAGCCGATCTACCTACTCCATCAGAATTAATCACTGCAACATTCGCGGATGATACAGCTTTATTATCATCTCATGAAGATCCGCAAATAGCATCTACATCTCTTCAACGAAGCCTCAACACCTTGGAAGAATGGTTCCGCAAATGGCGATTTAAAGTAAACGAAAATAAATCAACGCACATTACATTTACTCTACGAAGACAAAATTGTCCACCAGTGACTTATAACAACTGTGACTTAACAATTCCGACCAAAGATTCGGTTAAATACCTGGGATTGCACTTCGAGAGAAGATTAACGTGGAAACAACGTATCGAAACTAAATGTAACCAACTGAAGCTAATAGTTAAACAATATTACTGGCTCTTGGGTAGACGATCAAATCTAAGCCTTGAAAATAAATTATTACTCTATAAAATTATCTTGAAACCCATCTGGACCTATGAAATTCAACTCTGAAGGTACAGCGAGCAATTCCAACGCTTCCAATCCAAAATGGCAAGAATAATCACAAATGCACCTTGGTACGTAACAAACGAAACAATTCATCGTGATCTCAGGATCCCCACAATTAAAGAGGAAATAACAAAACACAACATCAGATACAACTCGCGCGTAAGTAGCCATCCTAACCTTTTGGTCACTCAACTGTTGAATTCTACAGGAAACACACGAAGACTAAAAAGATACCACCCTTTGGATCTTCAGTACAGGTTTATATAAACATCTGAAACTATGTATCTCATTAATCGACACTAGTAGTAGTAACTACTCTGCGTGCCATTGATTCACGCTAGACCACTTACTTATTATCCTCAATGAGGATTGATTGTAATGTTCTTAATGAAATAAAAAAAAAAAAGAAAATGTTATCCCTTTTATCCTTTTGTCAGTAAATAAAGTAATAAATTTAAAATAAAAGAAAAGATTCTATTCGAATATGGAGTTCCAATGTAATTCCAAAATTTATGGCAATTTCCGTGCCATTCTTTTGTTTCGACCGTTATTTTTAATTTTTGATACTGAAGTTACTATATTAATTCCAATAACTTTTTTTTAATTTAAAATGTACAATTTTGTATTGTATAGTTGCTACAATTTTATTATTTTTATTTATAATGTTATTAACTCTTGAAACTTGATGCTTCGTAAGAGGAATTGTTTTAAGAACTGCATTTGTATAAATTTTTATTGGCCACTTTTATAAACGAAGACATACAAAAATATCTGATTCAGATTCCTCTTTATCAACACCAACGTCTGAAATCTCTCTAGCTGAAATCTAATTTTTTCTTTTTTTTTTTTGTCGACTTTAGTGTATTGAAATATTCTTTCAGAGTAACGAGATATTTTTTTTGATAGATACTTTGGATTTAAATATTTTACATTATCGTTGAATGTTTAAATTGACTGTATTTGAGTCGTGGAAAATCCTCGAAATTCATGTCGTTAATAGTTGAGTTGACATATTCAGTTAAGCCGTTATACAATGAGCAGTTAGCACTTAAGTATTCAAATGTCTTTAAGTAATATACGATCACTGGAGACTCAAGGAAAAATTATTTCAGTTCCTGGCAACCTGATCGGGGTTCAGGCTACCTTAAACCAAGCCACTTCCTCCAAAGAAGAACCCATCAAATGGGCCACAGCGCTCAAAGGAAAAAATTACATTAAAGAAGATAGAATCCGGATTGTGGCAACGAGAAAATCAACCTTACTGATTCAGTACCTATCTGATTCAGTACCAGTCGTCAAAATAAACAAAAAGAAAGGTATGGATTCCATAAATCCAATCATACCGACACATAATAATAGGTTTAGTTTCTTTGCAAATTGTTTAATTAATGATCAAGATAACACAACACAGCACAAAGTACCACTACAAACCAACGCCCACATACAAAAACAAATCACATCAAATACAAAGACAATAACAACAAAATCGTTGAACCCTAAACTCCCTTCCATCTATATCCGCGGTAAAATAAATTACGTAAGACTACTGGACGCCCTCAAGGACAAATACAAAAATACATATTAAGTCAAATTCACAAATCATAACTTAAAAATAATGTTCACAAACCTAACAGATTTCATAGATTTTAAAACCATCTGCATTAAGGAAAATATAGAATACCACACTTACACTATAAACACAGAAACCACTGTAGTCCTCAAAGATCTCATCAAATTACCTGAAGAAAGAATCCTTAATAGTATAAAGAATCAGGGCCTAAATCCATTACACTGTACAGAAATACCCACTCACACAAAATTCCCGATAGACCGTGTAACATTTGCACCAAGGGCCTCAATAGCACATATAAACCACATACGTTGCATTGAGAACATCAAAGTATATTGTGAAAAATATGAATCCAAAAACTTGTTGTACAATGTTTCTGCTGTCAGGCTCATGGAACTGCAATCTGCGAACTACAATAAAAAAGCAGTTTGCGTTAAATGTGCAGGACTACATGGCTAGAAACTGTTACAAAACCTCAGAAATCCCACCCACTTGTGCAAACTGTAAAGGAAATCACCCAGCAAATTATTCACAATGTCCAGCGTTATTAACCTTCCTTGCCAACAAAAACACCTACAGCAATAAGACAGTTCTTCAACCGTCATATACCCTACCTCAACCACAACAATTTCCTTTCCCTCCTCAAATTAAATCTCCCCTCATATTTCCCCCTACTCAAGTGACAGATGGACAGCAGACATGGATTAACCTACGCAGAAGCAGCCACACCACTACAAAATCAAAGCCAACCGATACATTCAAATAAAAATCATGACATTACCGGACAAATCGACCAAATAAAATCTACGGACCTTGACCTTTTCCTGCTAATTATTACACTAATTCAAAAATACTATATAGACTGTAACAATAACTTAGACAAAGTCAAAGCCACTGCACAAATAGTTAAGAAACTCGAAAATGGACAGTCATAGACAAAATTAAAATTAACCTTATGAAACGCTACGAGCATTAAAAATAAAACCCTAGAACTACAAAAATTCTTAACAGACCACAACATAGACGTAACCATCATCACAGAAACCCACCGACACCCTCAAATTAACAAATTATATGATCCATAGACAAGACCGCACAGCTCCTATCCAAAGAAAACCTGGAGGAGGAACAGCTACCCGCATCGGCATTCCTGTAGAAGATATCCCACAATCTAACTCCGCCAACATTGAAATCCTATCATACAACTAAAAAATTACACTTACCATCATCATCAGCGCAGCATATTCCCCTCCGAATACTAAAATAAATCAGACAGAGCTAGATAACATTATTCCTCCACATAGCTCTGGCCTCTTTCTCATTAGTGATGATTTCAATGCAACACGGCATGTGGAACAACACCAAGAGAAACGCAAATGGCTTCACAATCAAAAATCACACAGAACTATACAACTACCAGGTCACACACAGCCCAACATATACAACGAAACTGCACTCCTTCTAATATTCTACGAATGCCAAACAATAGATGATTTGCTATCAAATCACCTCCCCATAGAATTGAAGATACATATTGACGGGACAACAAGAAATACACTAGAACGCACCGACTGAACTAAATACAAATAACTATGCAACAAAATAGACATTAAATCGATCCCAACAAACAAATCAGATATAGACACAGAAATCACATGACATTCACCCGTCACATACACAAAGTATACCGCAACTCCACAAAAATAGATAAAACACGCAACATTAATAAAATCATAGACACAACATTCGCAGACACCATGAAGAAAAGAAACAATATCAGAAGAAAATATCAGAGAATAGGCAATCCTATTCATAAATTACTTAGAAACATTCTTACCAATCAGATTCAGCAAAAAATCAAATATATTAAAAATAAGATCTGGCAACAGAAACTCTCTGACATAAAAAATACAGATCCAATCTTATGGCAAACATACAAAATTACTGGCAGAACAAAAAACAAAATACCAATACTACATGACGACACACACAGTACTATACTCTATACAGACAAAGAAAAATCCAAAGGGCTAGCTACAAATTTTGAATTGATTCACAAATGCCTACAATATCCATTCCTCCATACAACAGCAAATCCAACACAAAATCACACTCATCAACAAAAATACATCAATAATAACAGAACAATCTAAATTGCATGCCTATAATAAATCAGTCAGCTTATCAAACAACTCCCAAACAACAAAGCTCCCGGACAGAATAAGATCACTATCACAAAGCTGAAAAATCTACGCGCTAAATCCATAGTACAGATCTACTACATTTTTAAAGCCTGCTTTAAGCTTTCATACTTCCATAGAGACTGGAAAATAGCCAAAATCATTCTCATATCTAAACTTAAAAAGTCTTCTTCAAACTTAGCTAACTACCGACCCATCAGTCTTCTAAACATCCTTGGAAAACTGATGGAAAAAATCATATACCAACACCTCATAACACATCTCGACAAAAAGAACATAATCGCACCGCACTAATTTGGCTTCAGACGTAACCACTCATCAATCCACCAATTACAATAAGTTACAGAATACATTATACTAGAAAGAAACAAAAACCGGACTATACAACAACTCTTACTTCTAGATATTCAAAAAGCCTTCGATTCCGTATGGCACACTGCCTTCATAACCAAACTTCACGACATAAACACTTCTGCTCCAATCTTAAAAATAATCTAAATTATCTATCTGACAGGAAATTCTTTGTTTCACTAAATGGCATCAAATCATCTACAAAAATAGTTACTGCTGGAGTGCTCCAAGGATCCATTCTTGGCCCACTTTTATTCTTAATATATATCAGTGATCTCCCAACATCACAAAACACACACACACAGCAATTTATGCAGACAACATAGCAATTTATACTTCCTCTTGGAGTTCGAACCAAGCCACAATATACTTGCAAAACCATATTAACATAATAATAGATTATTTCAAAAAAGTGGAAACTCACAGTAAACCCTAATAAAACTCAAGCCATCACTTTCAACAATAAAAGAAATTACACTCAAAATCATATCACAATAGAAGGACAAAACATTCCATGAACCAACACAGCCAAGTATCTTGATGTCATTCACCTGGACCCCTGCCATAGACAAACGCACGAACCTTGCATATCATGTACTCATAAGACTTCAATCTCCAAAAATAATAAACTAAAAACGAGTATCAAGATAAATTTATACAAATCTTGTGTCAGACCCGTTATTACAGACATCAAATCTGGACGGCTGCTGCCAAAAACCATATAAACAAAGTACAAAAGATCCAAAATAAATTTCTTGGAATAATCCTAAACAAACCTTTTGATACACCCATTCTTACATCAACTAGCCAATATACCAACAATAAAAGACTTCATAGATAACTCAACAGCAAACGCCTACCATCCAAATCACGCAAATCACCTAATCAGGACCATCGGCAACTATCAAATAGATAAAATACCAATGAAAATAAGGATAAAACTTCCAATGCACGCAACATTCAATAGACAACAACAATCACAAACAATTCACATCAAACCACAATAAAAATCAATACCAATTTAACATGTTAAATACAGGTTATAGGTAAACTCGAATCACCAGTGACTGCAGCTACACTCAAAAAAATTAGAAAAAAAAGAGGCATCCACATTTAGTTTTTTGCCAGTAAACGTTTCGAATAGTAATCGAAGAGGAAGTCTTGCAAGTAGAATTGTACAGTGCAGTATAAAGTTGTATACTCATTGTCAGTTGTGTAGTTCACAAAATTGGACAGTATAATTTGTTTAATTATACCGTGACATCGCGATACTCTGATAGCAATGGTGAAAACGCGAAGATTCACGGTCGAGACGAGGATTCTGGGAGAACGAGAGGACCGCTGGGGCAGTCGCAAAGTGTCTTGTGAATCGTGTGAAATTTGTATTGAACTTTCTGACACATTTTTTAATAAAAAAATGGCAGAATCAAGAAAGATTTCAAGAATACGCAGAAATAAATACAAGAAAAAAATAGAGTTCTGTGATTTCATCGAAAGAGAGAAGGAGCAGTAAAAATATGAACATTAAATTTAGTTGGCCAGACTTGTGCAAACACATACCAAAGTGCGTTTTATACCGTGCTTACGAACTTCGTCAAATTACTAACGGACTTAGACTGTGTTCATATAAAATAGTCAATCAGTTTCTAATGTTTGCGTTTGAACAATTAATCAATGAGAACGCGTTGACGGTTGAGAAATTTATAATGCTACAGGAAAGGGCTGAAAATTTAACATTTTCAGATACCCAAATGATGTTTAAGACAATTATAATAATTCGAAAGAAATTCAGCGAATGTGCCAACAAACCGATGTACAATATTAAACCTACTAGTGATGTTAAAACGACTAATTTGTCCGGTTTAAAATTAGAATACAAATCAAGAATGTCGGACAGTGAAACGAAACCTGCAGAAAATACCAATTTGTGGACAGTTTTTCATTAAAATCCAAAAGTGGAGAAATAGAGTCATGACTGGGCCGAAATTTGTGAAAGCAGAATACGAGGAAAAGCTCAACGAATATTACAAAAATCATTCACTAATAATTTCTCGTCAGAAATTTAAGACTACTATCGTTGACACATTGCGAGGTAAAAATTCAGAAAGTGAATTGGCCGATTGCCTTGATTTCGAAGCTGAATGAAATTAATACAGTACATCATCGAAAATCAAGAATGTATTGTAGCTTCGAATTCCGATGGACCAGTAACTACATAGTCTTAAGAAGAGCAGAAAATATGGAAGGTTATAACAAAGGTAGACAAAAAATTGAACAAGATGTCAGCCAAACGAGGGAGCAATGATGATACAGAATTAGTAGAATTTCGCTACAAGGATACACATCTACAAGAGGACTGATGTACTATAAAATGCAAAGAGAGGAGATTGAAAAATATTCGTGTAAGTTTCATCCCTGTTCCATCTGAAGTCATTGATGTGAAAATGTGAGTCTGTCATGATGCATTAGATGATATGTTATATGGACAAATGATTTTCAGCGATATTAAATCGTTAAATGTATCATATAGTAAATGTATAGTATTGTGTAGTAAATGTAGAGTACAGTATTCGATGCAGCATACCATGCTAGTAAAAATTTATTGATTGTGAAAATTAATAATTATATGATACAGTTGGTGAGAATTTGTAATTGTACAGTAATTATATAATATTTTATAATAAATGTATATTGTAATATTCGATGCGGCATATTGTACTGATGAGATTTCATTAATTTCTGCTTTAACAGATTTTGTAATATAAGATTAATGCCATGTTAATTAATGACTTCAGATACAGTACATAAACAAGTTGTGTTGTGCAAGAAGTGGAGGCTTGTTCATAAATAAAAATTTTATAAAATATAATAATTGTATAATGTAATTTTTTAATTATAACGTAACAACGCACGCAACAACTTTCAACAGTATTGTGCTGAAGAAGAAAGTGAGCTTGATTACCACCGGAGTGCCCAGGGCAAATGGCCAGGTAGAACGAGTGAATAGGATAATCATTCCTCTACTGACGAAGCTTCCTGCGCCTAATCGGGTAGATTGGCACAAATATTTAGACGCAACCCAGCAGTACTTAAACGTCACCCATCAGCGTGGCATTGATACGATCCCATTCAAGATTCTTTTCGGAATAGAGATGAAATTGAAGAGCAACCCCGAGATCCAAGAGATCATATCCAGCAAGTGGAGTAAAATGGTTCAGGAGGATCGTGATGAATTGAAGCGGCAAGAAGAATATCTTGAGAGTACAGCAGAAAAATAGATGCAATTACAACAAAAACCACAAGCGCTGCATAATCAAGAAAGGGATCTAGTAGTTATAAAACGAACGCAATAGGGCCGGGATTGAAGCTTGCACTCAAATATTTAGGACCCTATCAGGTTACTCGAGCGTTGCGCAACGATAGATACATTGAAAAAGTAGGTGAGCATGAAGAACCGCGACAAACATCAACAGCTGTGGACTATATGAAATTATGGGTTCAAAACTGCAAAGAAGTATTAACAGATGATGAAGGAACAGTGGATATCTGAGAACAGATATCGCTGCAGGATAGCTGAGTGTGAAATGAAAAATTCTGGGAAAGTGCCCGGAACTTTGTTTTAGTCGCCCAGGCCTAGAACTTAAAATATTAGGTTGTATATGTGTGCATGAATATCCGAAGGACGAAGGTTTCGAGAATGGACATCGAAAAGAAAGCAGACAGAGTAGCGAGTCGTGAGAATGTACAGATCTAGAGACAAAAGATGTAGCGAGATTAAAAGAGAATATAGAAAGCGTAGCGAGTTTTAATTTTAATCTTTTTCTGTTACCGCAGCATTAAGACTTTTATTTCTATCTAGCCCATTTTAATAAACTTTGCAACTTTATTTAACAATGTACAATAAAATATTCCTCTATTTTATTCTTACATTATTAAAATTAAATATAGTTTTCTTTAAAATTCTTTTGAAGAAATAAACTGTCGTCTAAATACGAATTTTCTATATTTTATTTATAATTTAAAATTAAATTGTCTACAGCTATTTCATTATGTGTCATATTTTATTTTATTTCCTAACCTATTATACAATAATTTGGAACTATTCCTTGCGATCGGTAATCCCGAACGTTCAACTTTAATGGTTGCAGCACAAAGAAGTTTATCGAATGCACCTTGCAGTGTACTTTTACTATTATTGTACACTCGCTACCTAACCGATTCTGTTGACGATTAATATTGAAATTTTGAAAAATATACAAGCTACCGTCAGCATCCCATACTCTCAGGGCTACTCTCAGATTGTTTTTATTTTTTCAGCGAATGACTAGAGACGACTCTATTTTATTCCATCTTGCGCTATTTATCTTATTCGACTGTATTTACCTATTTCCGACCGTATTTATTTTACCGCATTTATTTATGGAGCAAAATAAATAATCAAATCAGCTATGTGAGACTGTTGGAAAAGATGTATGGAGAAAATTAAAAAGTGATAACAAATAGTTTCAAAAAGAAACGCCCTCCTATCAGCCTTCCTGGCTACTCTGCTCCCCAACTGACGATGGAAATGAAAGAACTACCTATGTTTAAAGAAAAAATCTTAGGAAATTTGAATGAGAAGATAGAGTTCACAAGTGACGGAGGGATCGAAGATACTTTAAAAAACCTTAAAAAAATGAAATGGAGGAAAGCTCCGCGGATATTGATGGGATACCAGGTATGTATTATCAAAAATGTTTTGCTAACAGATACGGATACATATGTGAATATTGTAAACAAATGTTTGATAGAGGGTATTTTCTGTAATAATTTTATAAGAAAAGATTGGTGCTTATAAGGAAAGAAAATGCTGATTTCATTCGATATTTCTCATAAGTTTTGGCAGTAGTTTGGCACAAAAGAAAAAGATACACTTATGACCCTGGAGTAAAAGATATGTATAGAATGATGAATACGAAACAGATGTATCGCTCTATTATTACTTTTTATATAAGAAATCCTTTGATATGTTTAGATGTAGCGTATTCAGGATGCTCGAACGAAGAAATGTTCCTTATTGACATAATTAAAGATTACTTCAAAAATAGGAGAATAATGTTCAATCCAAAGGAATATGAAAGACTAATATATGTGGGAAAGATCAGTATTATATACGTATATATAATTTCGCCTGAAATTAATAGACTTACTAACATCATTAAGTACAATTAATCACAACTATCAAGAATAAAATATGTTAACCTTCAGTTTCATTTAAATTAAATCGGTTAACAGAAACGTTTTCTAAAAATTACATTTTTACAATTATAAAAAGATAGATCACTTTTTAGCTTTTTTGTATCATTTAAAATTTTGTATGAAAATTGTGTCTGAGATGTAGTAGAAAATTTTATAATGTATAAAAGCTTCGATACGATTACAAAAAACTTTCTATCGGGATTTCACGGGATTCAATTTGAAACATTTCCCCATTATTAAAAGCATTTTAATATTTGCAGTATTGATGACATAAAAAGAAAGTAGTAGTACAACCAGACTAGATGTGATTCTAGATAGAAAAAAAAATCGTTCCAGAGAACTAAACTTGAAAATCCATATGATGCGTATACAGTATGTACGTATCATAAGTATATGATTAGCTGTCGTTCTATTCTGTTATTTTTTCTCTACTGTTGTTTTTTGTGCAAATTGGTGTTTATAAATATTGATAATAATTGTGATTAAAATAAGACAACATTTAAAAATTATTCATTTTCTTATTGTTTTAAAATATTGTTGGTCTGGTTGCTGCCATAACTCGATAAGTTATAAATAAATTAAGGGTTTCCAGTGTTTTTTGCTCTTTAGTTTATTAAATATTTACACAATTTTTTCTTGTAACGTCCTTTTTTGTCACGTGACTTTTTGTCACAATGTCGAGCATACTTGAAGTATTTAAAGTGTCGGACAACCATAATTATAACTTGAAGGGCGTTAGAGTAAATGTCTACGGTATCTACATATTTACACTATTTATAATTAGTGCAAGGATAGAGGAAGGAGATGTAAGGATAGGATGATTTTGGTGATGGGTAAGATGAGGAAAGGTTGTGCGCGTTTCGTCTTAGAGTCGCTGCCTAGACTCATCAGTGGGGCTGATGGCAGCGACCCCTTGTACCTCAGACGCTTGTTGTTCTAATTAATTACTCGCTAAGGCTGGACGGTCACCCCCCATCCTAGCGGTGTTCCGCACTCTGCTTTTGCTTAACATCAAATATCGCTAGACTTCAACGCTAGGCGCACAGCCACTTGCGGCTTGTACAAGTCGGTGTTCGAAACTCGTACTCGAGGGACTATAGGCCGCTACAAACTCAACGATCTAGTAAAATGCGAGAGAACATCATCGTGTTTTACAATTTTTTTTTTTTCTAATATATATTATATTAGGAGAGAACTTCTTTTAATACAATTCATCCTGCATAAAGAGCAGGAGTATATACAACTGTTTACGTTACATTACTGGTCCTGCAATCCCATTATTCTAGTCCAAACATTAATATTCCATCTTTTTTGGAAATGAATTTCACGAGGACTTCGAACTGATTACCGAAGCATATTGTCGACACTGAGAATTCCATCTCGTGTAAATTTGTTTTGATCTTGATAGTATATAAGATGTATGGAGATAAAGGACTTTTTCCAATAAGAAATACAATTTGTCCTGTACAAAGTGTAAGTATATACTGCTGTTTGTATTGCATAAAAGTAATATGATCCTGTTGTAATCCCATTATTCAATATTCTAGTCCAAACATTGATATTCCATTTTTCTTGGAAATGAATTTCACGAAGATTTTGAGCTGATCACCAAGGCATATTGAGGACACTGAGAATTCCATTCCGTGTAAATTTGCTTTCATCAGTATGTAACATATATGGAGATAAAAGCACTTTTAATAACGAATACAATTCGTTCTGTATAAATTATAAGTATATACTGCTGCCTGTATTACATGGGAAGTAATATGATCCTTTGATCCCATTATTCAATATTTCAGTCCAAGCATTAATATTCCATCTTACTTGGAAATCGATTTCACGAGATTTTGAACAGATCACCAGTGCATATTGTGGACACTGAAAGTTCCATGTAGTATAAATTTCATCAATCGACAAGATACATGATAAAAATTGTCGTTACATGATGTTTAAGTAACCATTCACAAAAATTCATTTATTACGTTTCGCCCCTCAAAATACTGCATTTGAGTGATACAATACGGTTGCCTCCAGTTATTGTGCAGTATATGATAATATTAAGTTCCGTTTGCCGATATTTGGTATAACGTTTATATGCTGGAAAAATTGTCATCCACGACTGCAGGTTTCTTTATACGTAAAAGAAGAACCATTTCCGACTTCTGTTTTACTCTTCGTATGATCCGTCTATCAGGATGAAAACAATTGAGAATGTTCATTATATAATTTGTTAGCGGCAAAGGAGTTGTCATCGCAAACTCATAAAGCAACATATAGGTAACAGCAACATATTTTACCATCATGTTGACTTACGAGAAACAAATATGAAAACAAAGAAATATTTTCTTTTTTATAGATAGATCTTAACCACAACACCATCGTTGTTTATAAACATAAATACGCACAATAACAACCAATAAAAGAATGTAAATGACTTTCTCGGAAAAATTTCATACTAAACCTTTTATTTATTTTTCACGTAAAATCACCCCCAATTATACTACTACTTACAATGTATCCCATATATGATAGAATTTCTGAATATTAAACTAAATTGAAAATATAAATTACGGGAAGTCACTCTTAGATTTCTGAGAAAAAGTATGTTGTTGATTTTAATTGCTTACTTAATTTGAGATGTAAAAGAACAATTTCATTTGTGGGTGAAGGGGATTGAAAGTTTATGATGATGCGAGGATAATGTAGGAAGTGATGATGTGGGTAAGGTGAGGAAAGGTTGTGCGTTTCGAGAGTCGCTGCCTAGACTCATCAGTGGGGTTGATGGCAGCGACTCCTTACCCCAGACGCTTGTTATACCTACTCGCTAGGCTGGATGGTCACCCATCCTAGCGGTGTTCCGCACTCTGCTCAACATCGAATATCGCTAGACTTCGACGCTAGGCGCACAACCACTTGCGGCTTGTACAAGTTGTTGTTCGAAACTCGTACCCGAGGAACTCTAGGCCGCTATAGTGAGTACAAAAAAAGAAGGAAATGTATTACAAACGATTTCATGAAAATATCTCATTGCATGTATGATAAGAGAAATATATATATTTTAAATGATTATTTCAAGTTCATGATTCAAATACATAATTGAAATATATTTTCAACACACACACACACACACACACACACACGCGCGCGCGCGCGCGCGCACACGCACACACGCACACACACTTCCAAAACCAAATACATCAAATATAAAATATAAAATAAAATTTAAATCAATATAAAAATTTATGATTATTCAAATCAATCAATGTAACTGTATGTAAATTAATTTCTACAAATATATTTATATTTCATTTGAAACATTATACCCAATACTATTTTAGAAATATCCTTTTTATTGTTATATGTGTATTCAAAAAGTTTAATTCCAACTCTGAGTCTTGTGAAGTCTTTTGTTTGTGGTAATTATTGTTAATTCACTTATCATATATAAAAGAGTGATTCCAAATATCAGAGAATTTAAAAAAAATTTAGTAATTTCTTTACTCGGGTTTACGAATAATCCTGCAGGCAGGATTTTTCATAATATTTATACAATAAAGTCCCAAAGAAACCTGTCAGCACAAAAAGAAAATGTATTCTAAGTAATAAAAATTTTTGGAAAAAATGAAAGACGAGAAATAAGTAAAAGAAGAACAATTTGTACAGGATGTAGTAATAAAACATGTTTTGGAGGGCATTATACAAAAGTAAAGGAACTGAGGAAGATAATATTGTAGCGGCCTATAGTCCCTCGAGTACAAGTTTCGAACACTGACTTGTACAAGCCACAAGTGGCTGTGCACCTAGCGTCGAAGTCTAGCGATATTTGATGTTAAGCAAAAACAGAGTGCGGAACACTGCTAGGATGAGTGACCGTCCAGCCTTAGCGAGTAGTTAGAACAACAAGCGTTCTGCGGTAAGGGTCGCTAAGGTCGCTGCCATCAGCCCCACTGATGAGTCTAGGCAGCGACTCTAAGACGAAACGCACAACCTTCCTCATCCTTACCAAAATCACTTCCTACATTACCTTCACTTATTCCTTTATCCTCGCATGCATCAACACACACAAAACCCTTCAATATCATTATATAAAAAATAAATAAGCTACATTAAATTTAAAATATATAAGTAAATTCACATTCTGATTATATAAAAGAAGGTTCATTATAATAAAAACAAATCATTCATGTTAACGAATTTCTTTTTTTACCTTTTTCCCCTTTTTTACTTTTTACTTCTTCACAAAAAAATAGTTTATCAACAGTATATACATAATATCCTATATACATAAAAAATCAAATAGTAGCAATTTATGAAGTTATCACGTCCAAAAAGGAAATTATAATTTCTCACTTCAGTCAGAGTATCATCGTTAATGGACATCACTTGAAATACTTGTGCCATTAAAGAATAAATTCGCATAGTTTCCCAAAATGGCTATTCACCTTTATGATTAAAATCAAAGTATATTATCATTGTAAATACTACTATCGTCAATTCTGTTTCGCCACTTCTGATCGCCATTGTCTACACTGTTAGAACTATCTGAAAGCGAGTGTAATCGCAAACGCGAGCGCGAACACAGCCAATCGTGGCTACATCGACGGAAATAACACGAGTAACGTTGCGTTAACTGGGACTGGAGCAAATTCTCTCCCTTCCTTCCTAAAGTAAACTAAATTACTAAATTAAATTTCAACTAAACTACACTAAATTACAACCTCACCCCCCGTGCAGATCATCCGTGCAATAGCCCTGCATACGATTGCAACATCCTCACCGCAATAGACACGGTCCTCTCCTCGATAGATACACCATTCCTCTGGCCATCGCCAGCAAAAGAATTCCATTCCCCGCTGACGCTCGCGATGCAAGAACTGGCATTGCTACACCACGTACGCCACTCGCACTAGACCAATTGAACACCAGGAAGAGGCACGTGTCTCGCCAGTCGACGAGATAACCGGGATAAACACCATGGCGCTCCAGAAACTACCGCCATTTATAAAGGAAAATCTTTAAATTTTGGTGAAACCAGAAAATTTATCTACGTGATACCGCAACTAGATCCCATTATCCTGTCCCTTATAGCAGATGTCGTGGATTCGCCACCGGCCAACGAGAAGTACGTGACGATCAAGAGGAGGCTGCTAGACCTGTTTAACCAGTTCGAGGAGTCGAAAGTCCGCCACCTCCTTAGGACGCGTAGGATGGGAAACAAGAAACCGTCGCACTTCCTGCAATGCCTAAGGAACCTGGTTAGAAACAACGTGCCCGGTGCCATCTTAAAATCAATCTTTCCGTAACAAGAACCAACATTCTTATACGATATTTTGGTGGTAAGCGTGGCAACGTTTTGCTAGCTGATAAAATCACACGGTTCAGGTCACCTCAAGTTTCGATCGGGAGCCAAGGAAATGTGGCAACTTCCGCGGGAGAAACTAAAATGGCGGGCCAAGAAGACAACATGACAGTCATACAAGTCCTAGCTATATATCTAGCCTCCTCTAGCCCTAGGTAAAGACGATGGTCGCGGTCCCGCAGCGAACGGAACATGGGGTTCTGCTTCTAAACCGACAGTTTGACGCACTGGTGTATCGATGCATAATCCTGTGCTCATGGCTGCCAACATCCAGTGTAAACAATAATACTGCCGCGGCCGCACTACCGGCGGAAAACTAAGTGAACATCTCACAGTTTTGACGATACTAGGTGGTGTGCAGAGTAGTCGTTTCGTTATTACAGATTTTAAGATTTTAATAAACTGACGCACAAACAACACCGGACAAATATCCTATACCACACTTGCACGATTTCACGCACGCGTTAGACAGAAAAACAGTTTTCTCGACATTAGACTTCGAAAGAGTCTACCACCAGATACCAATGGCCACAGAAGACTGTGAAAAACTGTAATGCAGTAATCACGCCTTTCGGTCTTTTTGAATATAATATTATGCCATTCGGTCTAAAGAATGCGACTCAGACTTTCCAACGGTTTATAAATGTCGTTCTCCGGGGTCTCGACTTTGCGTTTTGTTATGTCGACGATGTACTCATAGCCACTTCCAACGAATCTGAGCATCATAACCACCTGCGACAAGTGTGTCGTAGCCTGCAGCATTTCGATTAACTCTATGAAATACGTATTCGGATAATCAACGGTGCAGTACCTGAGGTACCAAATGGTCTGAGAAAAATAACAATTATATGAAAACTCCAGAAGAAACAGTACTAAGCGAATTATATTGCTTTTTTACTTTTGCTGTGTAATTTCTAATAACAGGCAACAAAGAATTGTCAATAACAGAGTACTGGAGTAAAGACAAATTTCTGCGCAGCGATATTTTTGGAGAAATAATGACTAGAAACCGCTACTTTACATTGTTTGGGATGCTTTCACTTATGATCACGGAGTCACTAATGATCGCTTATGCAAAATGCGGAACAACAATTGATATATTACGAAAAACATTCAGTGATTCATTTCAGCTTTACCAACAGTTATGTATTGACGAAAGTCTACTTTTATAAAAAGGGCGGCTGTCTTTTAAACAATACATTCCTGAGAAAAGAAGTATAATAGATTTGACATAAAATCTTTTATTCATAGTGACTGTAAGACAAGATATGTACAAGATATAATTATTTATGCCGGATCATCTACTATGTTGGATACCGAAAACGAGGCTATTACAAAATAAGGAGCAACAGTGATATCACTTTTGAAACCCTATCTAGGAAAGGTTCATACCCTTTATTTAGATAATTGGTATTCGGGTCCATCTTTATTTAACCTGTTACACAAAAACTGTACAAATACACGAGGGACCGTAAAAAAAGGCGAAAAAGAATGCCAAAGATAATCGGTTAAAAAAAGAAGAGGCATCTTCTCGTTCATCTGATAATTTATTAGTGATAAAATGAGTTGACAAAAAAGAGATATACATGCTTTCTATTATGCATACTACAGAATTTGCAACAGTATTCAAACACGAAAGGAAAAAGGTTGTCCAAAAGCCTGTATGTGTAATAGATTATAACAATGCAATGGGTACAGTAGATAAAGCCAAGAATGGTCATAGCACTGTAAACTCGTCTAAACTAAATCTTTGAAATGGTACCCCAAACTTTCGTTTCATCTGCAAGATATATATGTGTGGAATGCATGTTGCCTTTATAAACACAAAATGAAAAGACCTATATCCATGGCAAAGATTCATTTACAATTAATAAGGGAAATACTCGAAAAGTATCATCAAAATTCAATTCATCATGAACGAACAGGCAATAATATATTCCTTGCGATTAACAAAAAGGTATTTCCCGTTATTCTATATGCCGGTAGGAAAAAATCGAATTCGAAAGTGCGTCGTTTGAAAAATGACAGTAAAAATGACAAAAGACGTAAATCGCAGTAAAAATGACAAAAGACGTAAATCGCAGTAAAAATGACAAAAGACGTAAATCCAGATATGAATGTAAAAATTGTAATGTTGGTTTGTGTACTGATTCTTGTTTCAGAATTTATCATACTCAATTATATTATTAGAACTTTCAATTAATTACCCTAAGTGTATTTTTGTGAAAGTGATCAGAGAGAATAGGAGTGAGAGTGATTCGAACGGAAAATTAAGAGAAAGCTAAATGGGTTTAGGTCGATCGACGGAGAGTGCGTGGGCGAGAGTGAAAGATTATGTACGAATGAGTGAAAGTAAGTATGCCCTTGGTGTGTTTGTAGATTTTAAGAGTGCTTTTGATAATTTAGAATGAATTAGAGTGATTGAAAAGTTGCGCGGGGTTGGATGTGAGGAAATATCACTCTGGAAGCTATTTACAGGGTAGACGGGCATGTATGGTTGGTGTGAATGAAGTGGTATGGAAGGAGGTTGAAAGAGGCTGTCCACAGGGATCCATCTGTGGTCCACATATATGGAACCTCATGATGGATGAACTCCTGTGAAGCTGGATGAACGTGTATGCAAGTATGTTGCGTATGCGGATGATTTGTTCCTGATTGTCGAAGGACAGAACCGAGTGGAGATCGAGCGAAAGGATACGGATTGGATGGGGATAGTGAGCGAGTGGGGAGAGAATGTAGAAGTATGTGTGTCCAAAGACAAAACTGTGACAATGTTGCTGAAAGGTAGGATGGCTGCGAGTAGAAGACCGTATGTGAAGATGAATGGCAAGCATATCAGACATGCAAAATGTGTGAAATATCTAGGAGTAAATCTGAATGAGAGACTGAAAGAGAATGCATTTCGAGCGGATGAGAGTACAAATTACGAATGTCATAGGGCAGATGAGGCGTGTGTTGAAGTGTGAATGGGGTATGAGGAAGCGTGCTGTGCGTATAGTGTATAAGGGTTTGTTTGTTGCATGTGTGATGTACGGTTCGAGTGTGTGGTGTGAGTACATGAGGTCAATGCAAGGGATATCATGAATAGGTGTCAGAGAAACGTGCTGTATGCGTGTTTGAATGTCTGTAAAACGGTGTAGACGGATGCGATGCAAGTGATTATGGGTAAGTTACCCTGGGACTTGGAGTGTATGAGGACAGGACAGACACGAATGATTGTGAATGGGTGGAATATATGTGAGAATGAATTGGTCACTGTTGACGAACTGAATGGGAAATGTGTCGAAGAATGTGTGAAACTCGTGAATGAAAGGACGTATGCCTGGTGGCAGATCAGATGGAATGAGTGTGAATGGAAGAGTGACGAATGGATTTATAAAGGATGTACGGTTTTGTGAAAGGAACGTCTGGTTCGATCAAAGCGTGTATGCTTGTTTTTTGTTGACTGGGCATGGTAGTATGAATGCGTTTTTGAATGATCGAAATCTGAGTGAAAGTGCGAGATGTGCATGTGAAGCTGATAGAGAAGACTGGAAGCATGTGTATGAGGACCTAAGAGCCACGATTGGATGTGGAGTGCGTGTGTCTGATGATAGAAGCGTGAATGTTGAGTGTGTGTTGGAATACAAGGAAACATATGAGTGTTTTTGTAAATATGCGATAAATGTATTTGCAAGGAGAAGAATGAATGTGAGATGAACGTAGAAAGAGTGTCCTGTAGTCGCAGGAGGGCTGCCGGGCTGTAATCCGGAAGCGGCGTAACGACCCCATGTATCCGAATTGGCCCCATCCAAGTCGAGGTGAGCAAGTGTTTCATTGGGGAACAGATTGGTTCTGCGAAGGGTACGACCCATTATGACTCAAGCATTGGTACCGAGCAGGCCGGCGTGATAAGCCTACGGAGAGTTTACTCTCCGTTGCCGGCCATTGGGGACTCTCGGAGGCAGTGGTTGATAGCCTACATTTCGGGCTAGAGGCGGCAACGTCTCGGCGGATGAGATGCGTTGAATCAGCTCGCGGCCGATCAGCTTAGTCGGCAGGGATTTAAAAGTCCCAGCCTTACCCAAGGTTGGATCCGTGAGCTTGCACTCTAGGTCTAATTGGGTAGTTCTCGCGTATGCGGGAACGCGTTGACCAGGCGTATCCCGGTCCATGGGGGCCGTGTCTGATAGCGCTTCATGCCAGGTGCAGGCACGTTAAACACTAAAACAAGGTTGTCTAATTAAAACACCCCCGAAGGACTGCAGGAGGCTGTGCAAAAATACAGTCGGTTGCAGTACGAGATTAGCGATCCCGGGGTACCCGAGCTCGTAGTATATCATAAACCCGTGGTCATATTTCACGGGAGTGGGGGACTTGCCTTAATCGGCCGGCTCCGCGAGGGAGATAACCTCTATAAAAAATACCTAAACGAACGCTAAAGTACCCCCCCCCCCCCATCGATGGTACTGGGGAGTGGGCTAGTGGGTGCATCAGCCCTTAACTTCAGGATACCTGACGACCTTCTGAGAGATAGCAGCCTTGTCCCGGGACGGGCGTCACCCCGGGGGGGGGGGGGGGGCGGTTTTCCGTCCCTATTCGTGGGGTCAGTTATGGTCGACAAAAATATTAAACTTGGGGATATTCTTGGGAGGAAAAACGATTGCAGTAATGAAGATGATATATCGCAGGAGATCGATATGAGAAAGGCCCCTAAGGGTCGTAGTATAGCGGGAATGTCGAGGAGTGTGAACCCCTTAAAACAGGCTAAACGAAGTGCGTGTGATAGACCTGATGTTGATGATGTGAATGATGATGAATTGAGTGCATTGAGAGTGATTGGAAACAGAGTGCGGAAGTTTGTGTTTACCGACAAAGTAACTAAAGTCGCGAATGAGTTTTTTTTGAGATGTGTGAGTAAATACAAAGAGCAAATGTTGCGTATGATAGCGAAAAATGAGCGGCTGAGTGGTAGATTAGATGAATGTGAGAAGCTTTTACAACAGCGAGAATTGAATGGTATGAGAAATGTGGCTGGAAATGTGTGAACGTTGTGGCCGAATTGAAACAGGCGGAAAGGTTGCGAGTGAGTGAGAAAACATATGCAGTAGTTGTGAAACCGAAGTGAAATGAAAGTGTAAAAATGACGAGCGATGAGGTAAAAGAGAAGATGATGAAAAATGTGAGCGGTGACTTGAATATCAGAGTGAGAGCTGTTAGAAAGACTGGGAGTGGTGGTCTTTCCATCGAGGCAGCTAGCGAGAATGATGTGAGAATGTTACGCGAATGTAAGAAGTTTGGTGCTTTGGGCCTCAAAATCGAGGCTCTGAAGAAGGTTGGTCCCAAGGTCGTTGTATTTGACGTTGAGAATGAGATGACGAACGAAGATTTAGCGAAAGAGTTGAATGAGAAGAACTTGAAGAATGCTGGTGTGAGTGAAAGTGATTTTAAGCAAAGAGTGAGGATAGTCAGTCGTACCAACAGGAAAGGAATGAATGTGGGTAATGTTGTGATTGAGGTTTCTAAGTGTATGCGTGATGTGTTGGTGAAAGAAGGTTGAGTATATGTAAAATGGCATGCGTGTAAGGTGAAGGAGTTTATCAATGTTTTAAGATGTCACAAATGTTTTGCCTTCGGGCACATGATGAAGGAATGTAGTGTGGATAGGAGATTGTGTGCGGCGAAAGCGGTCACTTGAAAGAAAAATGTAAGAGTGCTTGTGTGTGTCGCAGTTGTAAAATGAAACGACGGAAATGTGACCACTCGGCTCTATCCACGGAGTGCCCGGAGTATGTAAGGATGTTAGAGCGCGAGAAAGCAAGAGTCAGCGACGATTAGGATGTCTCTGAACATCTTGCAGCTGAATTGTCAGCGATCTTGCGCGGTAATGAATGATTTGAGTGTTTCATTGATGATTGAACGAGTGAATGTAGCGTTATTGCAAGAATTGTATGTGTCGAATAACCGTGTTTGTGGACTGCCGAATACTTGGCGGGCATACCCGTGTAGGGTTAGGTTTGGGTTAGGATTAGGTTCCCCCTGTGGGTTCAGGGGTAGAATAGACCCAACGTAATCCCTGCGTGTCGTAAAAGGCGACTAAAAGGGAGATGTTGAAACTATTATGGCAGAAAACACAAAAAGGAAAAACGTTACAGGACCAGGGGGTTTCGGAGCCCCCAGGCCCGGTGCAGAGGGGATATTGCGGGTCCCCTCTGCATCGTCATCGGACGACCGCAGAGGCGAGCAGGTGGAGTCCCGGGCCTGCTCTGCTGGTAGAGCAACCGGACAAACGACCCTGAGACCAGGGCAAGCTATGGATTATTCGATGAGCGGAACCGAAACGGACTCATCGATATACTCGGATCTAGTGAGCGAAACGGGCTCCAGGGGAAATACCAAGAGATCTATGCGAAGCCCTCCGGGGAATGGGAAGAAGCGAGAGTCGAAAAAACGACTTTCCGACACTGGTGCCACTATGTGCACCTCGGAATATGAAGAAGAGGAACTTATCCTGAGTGGTAGGCTTAGCCCCCCTAAACCATCACGATCATCTAAGCCCATTCCCTCGTGGGAATACATGGAGAAAGAGTTGGACTGTTTATCCTTAGCCGAGATTGCTTCCCTAGCCATAGAGAAGGCGAAGGAAAACGACAGAATGGCCGCAGTTTCCTCGAACCTAAAGGGATCCTTCAAGCACTATATCAGAGAAGGCTCGAAATACCAGGAGGTTGCGATCACCCTACTGACGAGAAGACTGAAGACAGTCGGGAAGGAAGAGAAGAATAAAGAGATCCAATACCTAAAGGCACGAGTCCGGGAACTAGAGTCCCGAATGGAAGGGGAGGCTGAACCGGTGCGCCAGGAAAGACGTTCAGGAGCCCCGACTAATCAAACCGGGAAACGAGTAAGGGCAGGCCAACTCTCGATTGACAGACGGATGGATAAAGTCAGAGAGGAGATCCTCTCTGCACCAAAGTTGAACAACTTACAGCGCACGGAACAACTCATTGACCAGAAACTGGCAGGGCTGAAAAATGAGATACTAGCGGCACTCAAAGCCGAAATGAGGGGAAAAGAGCCAACGGAGCCACTACCACGGACGCCGCCGACGGGTCAGGCCCCTGAGACCTGGGCGAAAGTAGTGGGCAGAAAGGAAAAAAGAGCTGCAAGGAGGAAAGCGCCGGGCAGGCAGGCCCCTCCCGTCAGCAATACAAATAGGAAAGTACCACCGCCAAGAGTCCCAAGAAGAGCGGCGATAACGCTCACCACAGCTCGTGGAAGCGGTCTAAAGTATGCGAAAATCATCAAGGAAGCCCGGGTCATAGAACTTAAGGAGATCGGCATCACCGATATGAGATGCAGACGCTCCGTAACCGGAGGTCTCGTGTTTGAAATTCCCGGGAAAGAAAGCGCCACCAAAGCGGACGCACTGGCAGACAAACTGAGAGGGATTTTCCGCAGAAGGGAAGGGATAAGGATCAATCGACCGGCCAAGAAATCCGAATTCAGAATTCTCGGTCTGGACGACTCAATCTCCAAAGGGGATATCACACGAGCAGTGGCGGAAGCAGGGGGCTGCGCCGAGGCGGAGATTTCTGTGGGCGACATTCGACTGAAGTCACCCAACTCGATGAGCAGCGTCTGGGTGAGGTGCCCGGCGACGGCGGCGAGAGCGGTCATTCTCGGCAAGAGGCTCGTAGTCGGGTGGTTCTCGGTAAGGGTGGAGGCACTGCAACCGCGACCACTGCAGTGCTACAGATGCCTGAGAACCGGGCACGTTAGTAATAAGTGCACCGACAGTGTGGACCGCAGCGGCCGGTGCTTTGCCTGCGGAGAAGCTGGACACAGGGCGCGCGAGTGTACCGGGAAAGTGCGCTGCCCACTATGCTCCGACTTGGGACGCCCGGCTGAGCATAGGCTGGGTGGCAAAGATTGCAACCCTCCTCCGATGAAAGCTAGCGATAGCCAGAAAACCGGCGAGACAGAACATCCTAAGGAAAGCGGTCATGAAGAGGCCATGCAAACACAGGATTGATGGCTCAAACAAGCTACATCATACAAGCGAATTGTAACCACGCTGTCGGGGCACAGGACCTTTCATGGCAGACGATGACCGAGGATAGGATAGGGCTGGCAGTTGTTGCGGAACCGTATCGAGTGACAAACAATGAAAACTGGGCGTCAGACCCAACGAACTCTGTGGCGGTCATCCGCAACACGGGGATCATGTCCTCAGCAATAAACGTCCTTGCGCGAGGAAACGGGTTCGTCGCAACTACTTGGGAAGGATTGGTAGTCGTTGGGGTATACGCCCCTCCAAGCTGGCCTTTAACCCGATTTATGGAATGCCTGCACAGGTTGGGACGTATCTTGATGCGAACCCCCCGGCGGAAAACACTCATCCTCGGGGATTTTAACGCTAAAAGCGTCCAGTGGGGCTCGGCCCGCACCGACACCAGAGGGGAGCGGCTGGTGGACTGGGCCACGAGAATGAACCTTTCGCTGCTGAACTCGGGCAACGAAAGTACGTGCGTGCGCTGGCAGGGCGAGTCAGTGGTTGACTTGTCGTGGGTATCAGCCTCAGCTGTGTCCCTGGTAGAGAGTTGGAATGTCATGGTGGAGGTGGAGACACTCAGCGATCACAGGTACCTGCTGATAGGTCTCCGCCTCCCCGGACGAAGCAGTGGCGGGGGAAGTCGCTACCGTGACCCCCTGTCAGTGAATAGAGCACCGTGGTCTTCTCGACGCTGGGCTGCTAAGAGGATGGACGAAGATTTGCTGACGGCTCAGGCAATTGCCTGGATCAGCGACAGCAGAGCAGGATCGGAAGACGCAGTACAGAAGGTGAGGTGGCTCCAGAATAAGCTAAGAGAAATCTGCGAGGTAGCAATGCCGCGCAGCAGACCTATGAACAAGAAACGTGTGTACTGGTGGTCGTCCGACATAGAAACAAAAAGAGCCGACTGTCTCCGCGCACGAAGGAAATTCCAACGGGCCCGGAGGAGAAGAGACAGCTCCCCGGAGGCAGTGAAGACCCTATACGCTCGATATAAAAGCGCCTCTGTAATCCTGAAAGGCAGCATAAGGGATGCAAAGACGAATGCGTGGCGGGAATTAGTGAGCACCATTGACAGGGACCCCTGGGGCAGGCCCTACAGGCTAGTACTAGGTAAACTGCGTTCGGCGGGGCCACCGATCACAGAGTCCATGGGAGGTGGACTCCTCGAAAGGACATTGGATACGCTCTTTCCGCAGGACCGGCATTTGCCGAGGGCGGGGGACAATGGCCCACTGTGTAAGGACAGGCAGATCCCACCGATAACGGATGAGGAACTTTCCACCATACTCCGCAAAAGGAGAGGGGGGAGAGTCGCGCCGGGGCCGTATGGGGTTCCGGGCAGAATTCTGGTTAGAGTACTGAACACCCTTCACAAAGAATTTAAGGACGCCATAAACGCGTGTTTGGAAGAAGGGAAATTTCCTCCCCAGTGGAAAATTGCCTCGTTAGTGCTGATTCCCAAACCGGGTAAATGGGAGGCCAAGAGCCCCTCTTCGTATAGGCCTATTTGCCTGCTCAATGAAGCGGGCAAATTATTTGAGAGTGTGATCGCCAAACGCGTCTGCGAACATCTAGAAACAGCGGGCCCGGATATCTCTGGGGGACAGTTCGGGTTCCGTAGAGGTAGATCGACGGTGGATGCGATAGAGCGCCTGCTCTCTCTGGCCCGGGGGATCGTGGCTCGCGGGGGGGGGGGGGCGCTGGCTCTGTCCTTGGACATTGTCAACGCCTTTAACTCCCTCCCGTGGGGGGCAATCCGCCGGGGCCTGAGGAGACACCGAGTACCGGGATACCTGCGCCGCGTTCTGGATAGCTACCTATCCGAAAGAGAAGTCAGCTATAGTAATGAGGACAGCACTAGGATACATAGACCAATAAATAGGGGCGTCCCTCAGGGCTCAGTCCTTGGCCCGCTGTTGTGGAACCTGGGATTTAACCACATTCTGAACGCGGACGTACCAGAAAACACACACCTGGCGTGCTACGCGGACAACACGGTTATTATCGCGAAAGGGGAGACATGGGCGCGCACCGCATACGTTATGGAGACGGCTGCTGCCGCGATCATCAGGCGAATGAGGGAGTTAGGGTTGGAAATCGCACCCCATAAATCAGAGGCAATGTGGTTTCATGGCCTCCCTAGATCATGCAGCCCCCCGGAGATCCGGGTGTTCATTGGAAGGGAACAAATACCGGTACAGAAGACGCTGAAGTACCTGGGAGTCATGATAAATGGAAAGATGGAATTCGAGGAGCACTTCACGGCGCTAGCCCCGAGAGTAGAACGAGTCGCGGCCCACTTACGACGTCTTCTTCCGAACGTGGGTGGCCCTAGTTTATGTGCGCGAAGACTGTATAGCTCAGTTGTCCAATCGATGGTGCTATACGGCTCACCGGTGTGGGCAAGCAACCTGAACAAAAACTGTGTCAAGACCTTGGCGCGGATCCAGCGCTCGATGGCTATTAAGGCCATCAGAGCTTACCGTACGGTGTCAGGAGAAGTGGCAATGCTCCTCGCCGGCATGCTACCCTACACCTACCTCGCTAAAGCTGACGACAAGGTGTACAGGGAAGTAAAGTCCCTTCGGCAGTCAGGCATCCAGGTGAACTCGGTGCAGATGCGTCACAAAAGACAACTGGCCTTGAAATCTGCCTATAGGGAATGGAAATCAGAGTTGTGCAGTCGACCTCATCGGCGCCCTATCACAGACGCAATAGTGAATAACTGGGAAGCGTGGCTGTCGTAAGGCCCGAGAACGCTCACATTCCATGTGACGCAGGTGCTGACCGGCCATGGGTGCTTCGGCTCATACCTATGCAGCATAGGTGCAGAAACTAGTGACATTTGTGCGGAGTGCGGCCTCGCGGTGGACACTGTGGAACACGCCATTCGTGAGTGTCCGGTGTTCGAACAGGAACGGAAAACCCTTTGTGAGGTTATAGGCCCGGAACTCTCTATTGAGAGGATAGTGACCGCGTTAGTGCGCAACGCCAACACACGAGACGCAGTGATAAAGTTCTGTGGCCACGTGATGGTCACTAAGGAAACCAACGAGAGGACCAGGGAACGCTCGGACCCGGAACGCGTGGAGAGGCGCCGCGCCCGAAAGGAACGCAGACGCTGCCGGCTGGGAATGACAGACAGGTAGGGTTGGATGGCCCCGGTCCGGGGAGCCAATGGACTCCCCGTTCCTGGGCCTCCTCCCCTTCCTGTTGCACACGCAAGGCTGCTGTCGGCACAGCAGCGGAAACGGGGTAGGGACGCACCAGTCGCCGCGAAAGTGGCGCTGGTGCAATCACTCTAGTGTTTGCGAGGGACCGGGGGAGGGCCCGATCCCTCAAATGCAAAGCTCGAGTAGACATGACTCAGCCATGGCCGCTGATGTCGTAGGTGAGGATAGGATCAAAAGGGTGAAATCGCTGNTGCGATTTGTGCCTAGGGGGTTGTCGGTGAATGGACCTCGGGCCCGACAACCTTCATTGCACGAGGTAGGCCATCGTGGTGGTTTTAGTTGGTAAAAATCCAACACTCCCCGGTCATCTCCCTTTCGGATGACCGGGAGTCTTTTGAAGATTTCCTCCACGTAGAAAAAAAAAAAAAAAAAAAAATGGGTTAGGATTAGGTGATTGCTACGGCACGCGTATGAATGGTGGACGCGGTATACAGCAAGGTGGCGATTAATCTAACGGCCAAAACCGCTAAAAGAAAGTAAAACAACTACTGTTAGACCATGAATTATTCTTTATATATTTATTTTAATAGGGTGCGGAACTTACAGAAAACAAACACCTATAATTAAAAATGAAAAAGCAAACCAATATCAAGAAAATTAGTGGATCAGGGAGTATCAGAGCTCCCAGTCCCGGCGCAGCGGGGATGACCGGTCAGGTCCCCACTACGTCGTTATCAGACGACTACCCAAAAACTGCATCGGGGGTAGCCCTGGAATGAAAATCACTAGACACATTACGACAATTATGGACGAGTTGAACAAAAAAAAATGGACACGGGAAGTCGGAACCCCCAGGTCTGGTGCGGAGGGAACGGTGGAGCAGGTGCCTTCCGTATCGTTATCGGAAGACCGTGGACAAGAGATTAGACGACCTTTCAGGCTGACCTTGCAACCGATGCGACTGGGAGGAAAGATTACGAGGCGTACATCTTCATGTCCACAAGTGACGGGGAAAATTCGGACACGTCGGAATAGTTACCACTCCCAAACCCGCTGAGTTCGATAGTGAAAAAGAGGGACAGGCAAAGCTCCTCGGAGAAAGCATTAAGCAAAAACCCGAAGAGGAAGCCTATGGATAAGAATACAGATGAAAATGAAGACTGTGATAGTATAGAGGAATATATAAACGATCCGGATGTGGAATCTCCCCCCCCCCCCCCCCAATAAGAGCTAGCGAGAGCCAGAACACCCTAAAGAAAGCGGTCGCGAAGAGGCCATGCAAATGCAGGATTAATGACACCAAAAAGCTACATTATACAAGCGAACTGCAACCACGCTGCCGGAGCGCAAGATCTCCTGTGGCAGGCGATGGCCGAGGGTAGAGTAGGGCTGGAGGTAGTAGCGGAACCATTCCGAATAGCAGACAATGAAAACTGGGCGTCTGACCCCACGAACACGGTGGCGATCATCCGCAACACAGGGGTCAGGTCCACAACAATAGACGTCCTCACGCGAGGTAGCGGATTCATCGCGGTCGCCTGGGAAGGACTAGTAGTTACTGGGGTGTACGCCCCTCCAAGCTGGTCACTATCCCGATTTGAGGTATTCCTGCACAGATTGGGACGTGCCCTGCGACGAACCACCCGACCGAGGACACTTATTCTCGGGGACTACAACGCAAAAAGCGTCCAGTGGGGCGCAACCCGCACTGACGCTAGGGGGGGGGGGGGCTGTCAGATTGGGCCACGAGCATGAACCTCTCGCTGCTAAACACGAGCAGCGAGAGTACATGCGTGCGTTGGCAGGGCGAATCAGTAGTCGACCTATCGTGGGCATCGGCCTCAGCGGTGCCTCTGGTGGAGAGCTGGAACGTCATGACCGAAGTAGAGACACTTAGTGACCACAGATACCTACTGATAGGTATCCGTCTCCCTAGACGTGGCAAGTACGCGAGAGGCACCCACCGTGATCCCCCATCGGCAAACCGAGCCCCGGGGTCGTTTCGACGCTGGGCCGAGGGAAAGATGAACGAAGACCTACTGACGTCAGCGGCTCTGGCAGTCGCATGGGTCAGCGACAGCAGAACGCTGCCGGGAGACGCAGTACAGAAGGTAAAGTGGCTTCAGACCAAGCTAAGGGAAATCTGCGAGGTAGCAATGCCTCGCAGTAATCCCATAAGTAGAAAACGCGTGTACTGGTGGTCGACCGAGATAGAAATCAAGAGAGCCGACTGCCTCCGCGCTCGGAGGAAATTCCAACGGGCCCGAAGGAGAAAGGACCGCTCCCCGGAGGCAGTGAGGAACCTATACGTCAGATATCAAAGCGCCTCGAAAACCCTGAAAACTAGCATAAGGGAGGCAAAGTCGAGCGCGTGGCGAGAATTGATAGGTACTATCGACAGGGATCCCTGGGGCAGGCCATACAGGCTCGTACTGGGCAAACTGCGACCGGCAGGCCCGATCACAGAGTCCATGGGGAAGAAACTCCTTGAAAAAAACATTAGACACGCTCTTTCCACAAGACCGGCGCCCTCCGAGAGCGGGGAACAGCGACCCACGGAGTAAGGACTGGCATATCCCCCCGTTAACAGACGAAGAACTCTCCACTATACTCCGGAAAAAGGGGGGNCCCCCCCCCATCAAAATCAGCAAGACGACTCCCGTCAGCAGGAGAACTGACTAAAGGAATGAGGGAAATGTCCACAGCGGATATGGTAGCGTTAATAGTCAATAGGGGTAAAGCGAGCGAGAAGATAGCTGCGAAATCACGGAACCTGAAAGAGAATTTCAAGAGATATATGAGGGAAGGAGCCACACAACTGGCCAAGAAAGTGAATGCCACAGGAGATGCGGCTAGACTAGAGGCAAAAAACTAGAAGCTCCGTGCTAGATTATGTGAGTTGAAAGAGCGACTAGCAAGCTTAGAGAAATGACAAACAAGAAGCAGAAATCGAAACCCACTAACCAAAAAGCAAGACAGGAGATGGCAAGAAGAACGGAAAATATATCCTAGCCCAAGAAGATACGAAATCTCCACCAGGAGGACGACAAGAAGAAGACAAGAGAATCTACAGAATAGAGAAAAGCAAAGGCACAACAATATAACTAAAGAGGAAGGAATTGAAGAATACATCGAGGCAAGGATAAATGCATTAAAAAAAGAATTAATAGAATCACTCTGTAGCAAAATGAAAAAAGAAATGATACAAATGGAATGGATAACTCCCCAAAATCCCTAGAAGAAAGAATAAACACCATGAGGGAGGAGATTTTAATCCCGAAATAAAAGGAACAGGAGAACAAGAGAATTACGATGCAGAGAAAGAAAGAAATGACCCACCTGAGCAGGAATGGGCGAAAGTAATAGAGAGAAGAGCCGGAAGACGGGAAAAGGAAAAGGAAACAATGAAACGAGAATTTATGGGTACAAAAACCGGAAATAAGGAAGAGAATAGAACTTGGACACCGAGACCGCTTAGGAGATCGGTAGTCACATTAACGGTAGCCTTGGCAAGTAATATCAAACATGCGGACTTGATGAAAGAGGCCCGAGCAGTAAAACTTAAGGAAATCGGAATTGAAGACATCAGATGCCGAAGATTAATAACGGGAGATATGATTATAGAAGTGCCTGGTAAGGAAAATTCAGAAAAAGCAGAAAAACTGACCAATCAATTCAAAAATTGCGAGGAGGTAAGGGTAAACCACCCGGTGAAGACGGCAGAACTAAGAATGAGGTGATCAACCACAGGAGGTGATCAAAGTAGTAGCCCTAAATGGTGTATCCGCGCTATAGAAATGGCCAAAGCCATGAATCAATGGAAAAGCGAGTTAACTGAAAAATTCGAAAATAGAAGACCATTTCTTGGTACAATACTTGCAAACTGGGATAGGTGGCACTGCTCTGGCCCGGCTGATTTTACCTATAGGGTTACATAGCTAATTACAGGTCACGAATGCTTTTCCGCATACCTAAAAAAAAATAGGAGCCATTCAGAACAGTGTATGCCAGGAATGTGGTCTAAATGAAGACAATTCTGAGCATACACTGTTCGTGTGCTCGATTATCACGGCACAATGAGAAACCATGAAAAAAGCTATAGAAGGAACCCTAACGCATAATGCGATCATTAGGACGATATGCGATGTAAATTCCAGATGTAAAGTAATACAATCATATAGTGAAGAAATAATGAAAATAAAAGAAGAAAAGGATAGACAAGATGAAATTAAAGACAAGATGAGTCAAATTAGGGGAAAAAAAACGGAAAAAAGCCAAAAAAAACCGAACGGCAAATAATGGATAAGAAAAATACAATAAGATAACACAAAGAATCTTGAATGAACGCCACTGAAAGACAACGCATACATCAAAAGATGTTCACAAGCTAACATCTTTAGGTATGCGTAGAGTTTCGAGGGTTTCCGATGGGAGGTAACCTAACATGAAACTAGGGAAGATGCAAGACACGTATGGCCGGTGCTTTGCAGAGAAGGAAAAATATATAGTATAATAATAAATATTACTGAAGACAGATATCCACTAATATGGATTAAAAGTTATTAAAAAAAAAGCCTGTTCACTTTCGTTGAATATTTCGGACCCGGAAGATGATAGTTTAGGCATGAGGTAGGCCATCGTGAAAAAAAAAATGGGTTAGGTTTGGGTTAGGTTTGGGTTCCGAAGGATAACGAACGACACATTTCAACGATATCAAACATGTATAGAGAATGAGTCTCCTCCTAAAATAACCGAGGAGGAACTATCTAACGCCGTGAAGCGAATGATGACACGTAAAACTTCTCCTGGACCAGATGGGGTACCCAGTAAGGTTTTAGCCATCACCTCCAATTTCCTGAAGAAGAAAATGATTAATATTTTTTATGAACGTTTGAGAAGTGCAAGATTTCCGGAATCATGAAAAACCGCGGTGTTAGTACTAATACTAAAACTTGACAAAGTCAAGTGAGATTCTCCATCGTCTTACCGACCAATATGTTTAATAAATGAGGTTGGTAAGATGCTGGAGAAGATAATAGCAGATCGGATCTGGACAAACTTAAGGTCTGTGGGCCCAGATCTGTCACCAAACCAATATGTGTTTAGGGTGGGTCGCTCATCAATTGATACAATTAATGATAGGGTGATCATCCTGACCAAGCGAGTACTGGCACAGGAGGGAGTTGCGCTGGCGGTATCAATTGATATCGCCAACGTATTTAACTCCCTCCCGTGGCCAAAGATTAAATCTGCATTAACAAGACACAAAATCCCGATCTACTTTTAAAGAATATTCGGTGATTATCTGGAAAGAAGGAAGGTAATATATAATACAAGGAAATCCTTTCCTTTAAGCCAAAGAGAAATTGAAAGAGGAGTTCCACTGGATTCGGTTCTGGGGCCGCTGCTCTGGAACTTGAGTTTTGACCCTGTTCTTCAGGGGGCGGTTCCGGAAGGAATGGATGTAATTTGTTATGCCGATGATACTCTGATACTGACGGCTGGAAAGTGCTTAGGGTAATGGAAGCGGCAATTGCCGCGGTCGTCAATGAAATACGGAATCTGGGCCTTAACATATCCCCTCGAGACACTTTGGTTCCACGGCCTTCCGAGGACAAAAAATTCTCCTGAGACGTGGGTCTGTGTGGACAAGAATAGACGGGTAGAGAAGAGTCTTAAATATCTGGGAGTGTACCTCGACGGAAGATATGATTTTCACACCCATTTAATGAAGCTAACACCTCGAGTAGAAAATACAGCCCTATATCTGAGCAGAATTCTACCAAACACTTTTGGTCCAGGCTGGAAAGCCAGAAGATTGTACGTCAACATGCTTACCTCCATAGTGATGTACGGGGTCCCGGTATGGGCAAAGAATCTGAAAAAGAAAGAAATATCGATGTTAAATAAACTGCAGCGACCAATCGCGATCCGCGTGGCCCGCGCATACAGGACACTACCGAACGATATTCTTTTAGTATTAGCGGACATACCTCCTTTCTACTTAATTGTGAAAACCTACGAAATGTATAGCCGTGTAAGAAGTGAAAAAGCAAAAGGACGTTCGCCTACTAAGGACGAAATAGCAATATGGCGAAGAGAGGCGCAAGAGAGGATATTAATTCTTTGGCAAAATGACCTTCCCGCAAGAAGATCAATGCAAAGGCCATTCCTGAGTACAATCCTGAATTACTGGGAACAATGGTTGGCCAATGGGCCGCAAAGTCTCACATTCAGAGTGACTCAAGTAATAACCGGACATGGCTGCTTTGCGGATTATCTTTATCGAATTGGTGCAACGGACAGTGATGTGTGTGTGTGGAGTGCAGGGACTGTCAAGACAGCGCGTCGCATACGCTGTTAGTCTGTAAAGCTTTCGAAGCACAGCGTCTAGAAGTAAATGCCGCGATCGGTAACAATGTAAACCATGAGACGATAATAATCGCCATGGTAGAAAGTGAAACAACGAATCGTGCAGTGATAGCCATTACACTTTCATAGAAGTGTAATGGCTATCAAAGAACAAAATGAGGGAAATATGAAAGAGTATCCTTTTAGGAGGGACAGAAAGCGGAGACGAGTAATTGCCAAACATGACAATCCTCGTAGAGCACAAGTAGGATGATGGCGGCAGGCGAGTGTGGTACCAAATAATTTGATGCCTTGTCCGCCGACCATTTTCTCTCCATGAATTCTTTATTCTTGGATGAGTACATGGTGTAGTGGGATGACACCCACCAAAGCATAGTAATCCCGGGCTTAGATCTGGGAACGGGGTAAGGGACACGAACAGTGAGATGCATTGAAAAGCGTACACTCGTACTCCGAAGCTCGTAGCGCATTCCGATGAATCGTCGGAAACGTCACGAACTCCAAGTAGACGCGAATCGTGCATGGCCAACGATTTCGCAGGTAAGGGAAGAACCATTTTCACGGACATTAGAGAATAAAAAGCAGAATCCCACGGAATAACTGTCGGCATTTCCAGAGAATACCTTGGCCCCGGAAATGCATTATGACATGAGGTAGGCCATCGTGGAGGTTTTAGTTGATAAAAATCCAACACTACCCGTACACCCCCCTCAGGATTTGCAGGCGTCTTTTTGAAGATTTCCTCCACATTAAAAAAAAAAAAAAAAAAAATGGGTTAGGTTTGGGTCATATCAAAACTATAATGGAGAAACAAAGAATTAAATATACAGATACCGACACAGGGGGAGTCGGAACCCTCAGGTCCGGCGCAGCAGAGATGAAGAAGCGGGTTTCCACTGCATCGTTATCGAATAACCGCGGTCAAGATCAGTTGACCCCTCCGGCTGATCCTGATATTACAGTTACTGAGAGGAAGGAACATGACATGTTTGACTTCATGTTCAGCCAGTGACGGGGATAACTCAGATGCCTCTGGGTGGCTCCCATTCCCCGACCCGATTAGCTCTGCTGCGAACAAAAGAACAGACAGAGCTCTTCTGAAGAAGCCCTTAGCAAATATCCTAAGAAGAGGTTAAGGAGTGTACAAATGGAGGTCCAGGAAGACCAGGAAAGCACGGAGGAATACCTCAATAATTCTAAGATAGATCCGCCTTCTCCCTCAAAGTCAGCTGGAAGACTCCCCACTGCGGGTGAGGTGGCGACAGGATCTCGTGGACAACAGGACAGACGCCAACAGAGCAGTCGGAGCAATCCCACCTCATTGGGACGCGTGATTCGAAAAAAGGACACGCACACTCACTTACAGGATCATTCAGGTACTTACTGGGCACAGTTCGATGAGTACTTGAACAAGATAGGATCTGAAGACCACCCAGGCTGTCATGAGTGCGGAACAACCTTAGATTCAGCACAGCATACAGTGTCGGTCTGCCCATATTTCAGGGAGAAGTGTGTTGCTCTCGTCGAAGCAATCGGACCAGATTTATTTCCCGCAGCGTTAGTCGGCGCCCTCCTCGACAACGACTCTAAGAGGAAGGCAGTCACAACGTTCTGTGAAGAAGCGCTTAAAACCAAGGAAGAGGGAAAGAGAACGCGAGAGGAACAATCCTAGAAAACGGAGCAGACTACAGGCAAGAGTTACAGCACGCCGCCTCCGCAGTACTAACAACAACGGGCAATAACACCGACAACCCGATATATTATGACATCTCCAAGGCCCATCCAATCTTTGGAAACTTAAACAACACGAGGAATGAAGCGGCACCGGTTATGGCCCCGATGCCGAAACTAAATAAACATGGAACAAAGAACAGTTACGGAGATCTCAGCCTCCGAGACAGAGACGAGAGTCAATATTCAGGTCTTCCGGAGTAATTCACGGTCCCGGATCTCCCACAAAAGAACAGGTCGCAGGCCATCGTGGATGTTTTAGTCGATAAAAATCCGACACTACCCGTCCATTCAACCCTGATTGGCCGGGTATCTTTCGAAGATTTCCTCCACGTAAAAAAAAAAGGGTTAGGTTTGGGTTAGGTTAATAGGTACGATTAATAAAAGTGAAAAAATCAAATTATTAGTGAAGTAACGTATAAATTTACTTATCTAATGTTGTGTTTAAAACAAATCTAATTTGTGTTTAAAACACTGAGTCGTATGTCCTGTGATCGAGCTGTTAATATTAGTACATTAGTAGTAAGTTTCAAGCCTTAAGCAGAGAAAGAGGAAGAGCCTTTAAAAGTAAAACTGATGAAAGGAACAAAGGACTTCGACAAGATATCGAGCGGATAAGTTGAAGATGGTGAGTCAGTTACCATTTTAGTATCTGAATGCGTAGAACTTAGAAGCGATACATCCTTTAATTCATTCTTCAATATGAAAAAACAAACAAAGATGAAAAAAGTTAGTGGAGCAGGGAGATTCGGTACTCCCAGTCCCAGCGTAGTGGGGACAACCGGTCAGGTCCCCACTATATCGTTATTCGACGACTGCCCGGCAACTGCATCAGGGATAGACTCCAAGTCCGCGGACTACTGGGATGAATATAACTAAACACGTACAAACAATTATGGAACGAAGTAGCAAAAAGAAAGAAGATACCGGCACAGGGGAGTACTGAACCCTCAGGCCCGCTGAGGAAGGGATGTTGGAGCGGTTCCCTTCCCCATCGATATCCGACAACCGTGGTAGAGGTCAGATGCACCCTCAGGTCGACATAATTGTGACTGAGAGAAGAGAAGGGGAGACGTTCACATTTATGTCAGCAAGTGAAGAAGAAAACTCAGACACGTCCGAATGATTTCCATTCCCAGACCCGACAAAAACTAACACTAATAAGAGGAACAAACAAAGCTCTTCCGAGGAAGCTCTAGCGAAGGATCCGAAGAGAAAACAGATTGATGAGAATATTGACGAGAATGAGGATCCGAAGAGTATCGAAGAGTATCTTAATGAACCGAACATAGAACCGCCTTCCCCGCATCAAAATCGGCTAGAAGGCTTCCAACAACAGAGGAATTAGCTAAAGGTATGAAGGAGATGACATCTGCGGATATCATCTCCCTAATCATTCAGAAAGCTAAAGCAAGTAAAAAAATAGCGGCTAAATCCCAGAACTTGAGGGGAACATTTAAGCGCTACATGAGAGAGGGAGCGGGCATGCAAAAACCGGGCCGCGGCAACGGAACTCGCCAAGAGAGTAAATGCTACCGGGGAGGCGGCTAGACTAAAAGCTGAAAATATATGTCTAAGAGCTAGGCTGTATGAATTAAAGAAACGTCTATCCCTTGATAGGGATAAACAATTAAGAAGACAACATAAAATATCACCGAGAGAAAATACAGGTAGGGTTACCATGGAATGTAGACTGTGCCCAAGCCCGGCAAGACAGAAGAAAGACGGATAAGAAATTCCGACTAGAAAGACCCAACGAAATAGACAGGCACACACTGAAGGAAGAGAACATCCAAAGGGAGACAGCTTAAAAGAAAAGAAGGTTTGGAAAGCTATATAGAGGCAAGGATAGAAGTCTTCAAGAAAGAACTAATTAATTCACTATATGTAAAAACGAGAAACGAAATGGAACAACTCGGATGGTCTAACCTCCCCATCGTCGATCCAGGATAAGATAACAAAGATCAACCCGGATATTGAACGACAAGAAAATCAAAAGGAAAGAGAATGGAAGAACTAAAAAAAGAGAAAGAGCGTTTAACATGAAAAATTAAAGCCCGGCAGTAATGCCTCCCCCTAATAGGAGGAATACTAGGATGCGACCTCCAAAAACCGCCAGAATATCGGCAGTTACAATTACGGTTGCTCCTGGTGGCGACCTAAAATATGGAGAAGTTATGAAAGAGGCTCGTATGAACGAAATAGGCATAGAGGAGATACGATGCCGCAGATCAACGTCTGGAGGAAATGGCCATCGAGATCCCCGGAAAGGACAGTGGTGATAAGGCAGAGTCGTTAGAGGGGAAGTTAAAGGAGATGTTTAAGAAAAGAAACGATATTAAGGTAAATAGGCCCATAAAGACGGCGGAGATTTTAATACGCGATCTGGATGACTCCATAACGCCTCAGGAGGTTGTGAAAGCGGTTGCTGTGAATGGAAGTTGTAAAGAAGAGGAGATTACCACTGGAGAGATTAAACAGAGAATCCCCCGAGATTCTTGGGGATGATCTGGGTGCGATGCCCAGTCATTGGCAAAGGTTGCTGGGCTTCCTCCGCGGCCCAACGCTGTTTCCGTTATCTGCGCACGGGACATGTTAAGAGTCAATGTCGTACGACCACAAATCGAAGTGGTAGGTGTTTCAATTGTGGAGAGAAGGGTCACTTGGCTAGGGGGTGCGTTGCAGCCCCGAAGTGTCCCATCTGCTCTGACTTAGGCGTCCCTTCAAACCAAGGTGGGAGGCAAGGACCAATCCCCAAAAAAGTAAGGAGAAGCCCTTAAAAGTGGAAACACGAGCTTTGAACGTTTCGCTAAAACAACTGATACAGGGTAATCCCCCCCCCCCCCCCGGACAGAGGAGACCTTAAATAGACTCATACCGGTATCTGGTAGTGGCATCCAAGATGACGATGACCATGGGGATATGGATATCACAGATTGATGGATTACTTAAGTCGTATCCTGCAAATAAATTTGAACCATTCAGCCGGAGCGCAGGATCAAATGCTACAAACATTGGTTGAGGGGAAAATAGAGTTGGCAATAATATCAGAGCCGTATAGATCTATTAACAGCAGCGATTGGATAGCAGATAAAACTCGGTGTGTAGTGATAATACCGCATCCCTACCGGCACGCGCCCAAAAAATTGGGCAGGGTTTTGTGGCGGCAAAATGGGGTAATATAAACATTGTGGGAGTATATGCTTCGCCTAGCTAGCCAATAACAGAATTTATACGAATGTTAAAAGATATAGACAGGTACATTCAGAGACATACAGATAAAAATAGTATAATTATATCCGGGGACTTTAACGCCAAATCGTTCGCATGAGGATCAAATACAGATAACCTTAGAGGGAGAATACTTAGGGATTGGTCAGCTAGGCGGGACACGAACCTCCTAAATGACGTGGGGATTAGCGTTGGCAGGGGTCGGTGGTCGACCTTGCCTGGGCGACTCCCGACATAATAGCAAAAACTAAATCGTGCAAGGTCATAGAAAACGTAGAAACGTTAAGCGACCATCGCTATATAATGATAGAAATCTATTTAAGTAAACGGGGTCGTCCAGGCAGGGGTCGACGGGAGACTTTCCCTGACCAACGCCAAGAAGAGGACGGTACACACCCCCTCCTGAAAAGGTGGGCGATTAGAAAATTAAAAGAAGAAGACCTACAAACTGCAATACATGCTGCTGCGTAGACATTGTAATCATACATCGGCGGTCCAAAAAGTGTCAGCAGAAAGTCGATTATTTACAAAGAAAGCTGGAGGGAAATATGCAACTATGCTATGCTACGCGTGAACTATAAAAATAGAACATACTGGTAGAATCAGGAAATAGAAGAGCTAAGAAGAAAATCTGTAATGGCTAGAAGGAAAGTCGAGCCAGGAGAAAAGCCGGAACATTGCAAGAAGAAATACATTTAAACCGGACATACATAAAAATTGCGACTTAAGAATAAAAATTCAAAAAGCGAAAACAAGCCTGGGAGGAGTTAATGCAAACGATGGATCGAGACCCATGGGGAAAACCGTACAAGATGGTACTAGGAAAGATAAAGCCAAGAATACTCCTCAGTACAATTACGTTGGCACCGCAAGTTCTGAATAATATATTGAATGTCCTATTCCCCACGGACGACCGACAAGTCAGATAAACATACTCACTGAACGAAATGGAAGATGTGATCCCTCAGAAAGTCACAGATGAGGAACTCTCTAGGGCTGTTAAAGGAATGACGTTACGCAATACAACGCCTGGGCCAGATGGAATTCCGGGCAAGATCCGGGCATATACCACCAATCTTCTTGCACAGGAAATAAAGCAGTTATTGAATGGATGCTTGAGGAAAGGACAAATTCTCCCAAGCCTGGAAAAGGGGGACTAATATTACTCCCAAAACCAGGCAAAAAAATTGCGAATCTCCATCATCTTTCCGGCCGACATGTTTGATAAGCGTGACCAGAAAGATGATGGAGAAAATAATCGCTGACCAAATATGGACCCACTTAACACAAGTGGGTCCAAACTTATCGCCGAACCAGTACGGCTTCAGGATCGCTCGCTCTGCGATCGATGCGATTGATAGAGTGACCACCCAAATTAAATGAGCTACGGCGCGGGGAGGAGTGGCTTTGGCGGTATCGTTAGATATAGCCAATGCCTTTAACTGCCTCCCGTGGTCCAAAATAATAAGGGCCTTGGAAATACACAAAATTTCTACTTACCTCAGAAAAGTTCCTCGGAGCTGCCTAAAACCTGTGGTCATGTTTCACGGGAACGGGAGATCTGCCTTAATCGGCCGGCTCCGCGATAACTTCTAAGTCCCTAACTGAACGCTGAGGTATCGCGGCTAGTAGGCACTTCGATGGCACTGAGAGGTGGGCTGGTGAGTGCATCAGCCCTTAGCGTTCACCTGAGGACACCTGGCGACCTCTTGAGTGATAGTAGCTTTCCTCCCGTAACGAGCGTCACCACGGGGGGGAGAGGGTTTTTCGTCCCAACTCGTGGAAACACTGTGGCAGATAAACATTTAAATATTAAACTTGGGGATATTCTTGGGGGGTGGGGGGGGGGGGTACCGATGATGAGGATATTGACGACAGATTGCAGGAGGTCGACATGCGCGAGGCCCCTAAGAGTCGCTGTACGTCTAGTGCTTCGAGGAGAGCGAGTCCGGTAAAAAGGGCTAAGAGTGATAAAGCTGATGTGGATGTATGTGCTGATGAGTTAAGTGCTATGCGTATGATTGAAAATAAAGTAAGAAAGTTTATTTTTACGGATAAAGACAAAAGTTGCGAGTGAGTTTTTGCTGAGATGTATGAGTGAGTACGAGGAACAAATGATGCGAATGATTGCTCAGAATGAGAGACTGACTGGAAGAATAGATCAGTGTGAGAAACTACTTGCCCAGAGGAATGTAAGCGGTATGACTTATGCGTCTATGGCTGGTATAGGTGTTACCAAATTTGACGGATCGAACCAGATGAATGTGAGTAAGCGTGCGAAAAAAAGACTTTTGCAGTGGTTATGAAAGCGAAGGATAATAGTGTGAAAATGACAAGTGAGGAAGTGAAAGAGAAAGTGATGAAGAATGTGAGTGGAGAATTAAGTATACGTGTGAGAGCAGTTCGTAAAACGAGGAGTGGTGGTCTTCTTATCGATGCTGCGAGTAAGAAAGACGTAGGAATGCTGCGTGTGTGTAAGAAGTTTGGTGCTTTGGGCCTCAAGGTGGTTGTTGTTTTTGATGTCGAGAACGAGATGAAGAATGAGGATTTAATGAAAGAGCTGTATGAGAAGAACTTAAAGAATGCCGGTGTGAATGAGAACGAATTCAAAGAAAGAGTGAGAGTTGTGAGTCGAACGAACAGAAAAAGTGTGAATATAGGAAATATTGTGATGGAAGTGTCAAAGAGAATGCGTGATGTATTAGTTCGAGAAGTAGAAGTCGTGTGTATATTAAGTGGCGTGCGTGTAAGGTGAAAGAGTTTGTTAATGTTTTGCGGTGTCACAAAAGTTTTGCCTTCGGACATATGATGAAAGAATGCAGTGTGGAGAGTAGACTGTGTGAGAGGTATGGTGAGAGTGGACATTTGAAAGAAAAATGTAAGAGTACCTATGTATGTCGTAATTGTAAGCTGAAAGGAAAGAAGTGTGACCACTCGGTTTTGTGCGGACAATATCCACCGATTGTCCGGAGTATGTGAGAATGTTGGACCGTGAAAAGGCCGCGAGAGTGAGTGATGACGATTAAGATGGCTTCAGATATTGTTCAGCTGAATTGCCAGAGATCTTACGCAGTTATGAATGATCTGAATGCTATGTTAGTGAGAGAGAGAGAGAGAGAGAGAGAGAGAGGGGGGGGATGAAAGTTGCGCTGTTACAAGAGTTATACGTGATGAAAGAACGCGTGTGTGGACTGCCGAGTACTTGGCAGGCATACGTCTGTGGGCGTGTGCCCGCGAAGGCTGCGGTGGTATGTGACGAGAGCGTGGAAGCGATTTGTGTGAAAGAGTGTACGGATGAATATGGTGTGGGAATTCGGGGAGTTGTTTGTTGTGTCCATGTATTGTCGCCACGGCTATGATAGAGCCGTACTTGGCATATATGGATAGAGTGCGAAAATGTGTAAAATGTGGGAGAGTGATTATTGATATGGATGCAAATGCGGTCTCCCCCATGTGATTCAGCAAGGATGGGGGTCGCAGTAGGGAGAATGAGATGCGTGGAAGGATGAATGCGTGGATGATTGGAAGAATGCGTGATTGCAAATGAAGTGGTTGTGTTGAATGAGCCGAGTGAAGGTTATACTTTCTCGGGAGTGAGAGGACAGAGTGATGTGGATGTAACATTGATGTACGGAAACATGGCTGGATGCCGTTTTAAGTGATCACAATGCGATCCTTATACGAATGATGTCTGAGAGGACGAATGAGAGACAAGTGTTGAGTGTATGGAAGCAATGGGTATGCAAGGATGTCAACCGGGAAGGCTATGAATGTGATTTGAGAGAGCTTACTAGAATAAAAGGTATGGATGTGTTCTGTGAGACGAATATGGACAGAATGGTTGAGGGAGTGACTGAGTGGATCCAGGAAGTGAATGGCAAGCACATGAAAGAACGAGCGTATCAGAGTAAAAGAAGTATGCAGTGGTGGACGAAAAAGCTAAATGACCTCAAGTGTCATGTGCGCAAGAGTAGGAAAGCATAGCAGAAAGCAAGGAAGGATGAAAGAGAATATGTGAGACAGACTGAATGAATATAGGAGAGCGATGAATATAAATATCGATTGCGGAAGGTGAAAGAGGAGAGCTGGAAATAGTTCGTGAGTGTCTATTCTAACCTGGATCCATGGGGAGCGGTATATAGAGTGTGTAGAGGCAAGAATTTAAGGGAATGTTTGACGTGAGTTGGAGTGTGAACGGAGTGGACTATGTGACGTGCGAATGTGATGACGGAGAGGCATGTCTTAAGGCTGACTGTGAAGGAACGAGTGTGAAGTTTTGAATGGAGCGAAGTTGAGAGAGCGATTGCGAGAGCGAAATTGGGAAAGGCACCCGGCCTGGATGGTATGACTGCAGAAATGCTGCGTGCGCTGTGCGGAGAGGATGGATGTTGACTGTGTTTGATGCGTACTTGAGTGCTGAATGTTTCCCGAGCACATGGAAGAAAGCGAGAGTGGTTGTGCTCCCAAAGTCCCCTGAGAAGCCACGGTCAGACCCCGCGTCATATAGTCCGATTAGTTTGTTGCCCGTGCTGGGCAAAACACTTGAGAGGTTGATGATCGGTAGGACTGAATGTAAAGTGAATGAAAGAATGAATGATGCTCAGCATGGATTTAGGCGGAGTGATCGATAGAGAGTGCGTGGGCGGGAGTGAAAGATTACGTGCGAATGAGTGAAAGTAAATATGTCCTTGGTGTGTTTGTAGATTTTAAGAGTGCTTTTGATAATTTAGAATGGATTAGAGTGATTGAAAAGTTGCGCGAGGTTGGATGTGAGGAAATATCACTCTGGAAAAGCTACTTCCAGGGTAGACGGGCATGTATGGTTGGTGTGACTGAAGTGGTATTGAAGAAGGTTGAAAGAAGCTGTCCACAGGCGTCCATCTGTGGTCCACATATATGCAACCTCATGATGGATGAACTCTTGTGGAAGCTGGATGAATGTGGATGCAAGTATGTTGCGTATGCGGATGACTTGTTCCTGATTGTCGAAGAAGAGAACCGAGTGGAAATCGAGCGAAAGGATACGGATTGGATGGGGATAGTGAGCGAGTGGGGAGAGAATGTAGGATTATGTGTGTCCAAAAACAAAACTGTGACAATGTTGCTGAAAGGTAGGATGGCTGCGAGCAGAAGACCGTATGTGAAGATGAATGGCAAGCGTATCAGATATGCAAAATGTGTGAAATATCTAGGAGTAAATCTGAATGAGAGAATGGAAGAGAATGCATTTCGAGCGGATGAGAGTACAAATTACGAATGTCATAGGGCAGATGAGACGTGTGTTGAAGTGTGAATAGGATATGAGGAAGCGTGCTGCGCGTATAGTGTATAAGGGTTTGTTTGTTGCATGTATGATGTACGGTTCGAGTGTGTGGTGTGAGTACATGAGGTCAAAGTATGCAAGGGATATCATGAATAGGTGTCAGAGAAACGTGCTGTATGCGTGTTTGAATGTTTGTAAAACGGTGTAGACGGATGCGATGCAAGTGATTATGACTGCGTTACACTGGGACTTGGAGTGCATGAGGACAGGACTGACACGGATGATTGTGAATGGGTGGAATATATGTGAGAGTGAATTGGTGACTGTTGACGGACTGAATGGGAAATGTGTCGAAGAATGTGTGAAAGAATGTATGCTCGATGGCAGACCAGGTGGAACGAGAATTTGAATGGAAGAGTGACGTAATTTATGAAGAATGTAAGTTTGCTGAAAGTAATGCTTGGTTCGATCCGAGTGTGTATGTATGTTTTCTGCTGACTGGGCATGGTAGTTTCAATGCGTTTTTGTATGACCAAAACCTAAGTGAGAGTGCGAGATGTGTATGTAAGGCTGAAAGAGAAGATTGGAAGCATGTGTTGGTTGAATAGAGTATGTACGAAGACCTGAGAACCTTGAGTGGATGTGGAGTGCATGATGACGGAAGCGTGAATGTTGAGCGTGTGTTGGAATGCAAGGAAACGTATGAGTGTTTTGTAAATATGCTATGTGTTGAAATGTGATACTAATCGACAAGTCATTACGATATTTACCGCTTTTATATATATATATATGTATCCTCAACGGTCGGTGTTATTCATTCTCGCACTGTCTTACCGTGGCATTATCGTGTGAATTTATTAAAGTGCATAATTAAATCAAGTCCCTACATTGAATTTTAAATATTCCAAGAGGTTATGGACCCAGAAAGACTAACAATTTAATTCGGTGCATAGTGGTTTACTCAAGAAACTGATCTTTTTATATTTCTGAAGAATCGACGGTTTCAGAAACGCCTAAGCCACGTGCTTGAACATATTCCAGAAAGTTCCACGTTGCTCTTCGACAAGTACAGTAAGATCATTCTTTTATTGCATCGTTGCAACCTCTATTTTTATTTCTAATTTGTGTCGTTTGGTGCAATCTTTTCTTTAATTAAAAAAAAAATATATATAATATTGGCGATACACTTGCATTTTCTTTTTGTCGTCGTTTATACGTCTTGCCTGAACAATTCTGAACACGGCTAACGAAGCTCTTTCTGTTTCCTCTTCGTCGACGACTTTTTATTAATTGGCAACATTCCCTCAATTCAGCCTAAACTAGATGGAAGCTCAAATTTTGCACCATGGAAATTTGTCGTGAAGATGTCGTTAATTGGTCTCGATCTGTGGGACTGTGTTGAAGCTATAAATTTAAATATGCTGGATCAAAAGAAAGTTCAAAAGGCTTTAGCATGCCATGTGCACTTAAGACATACGTCTTCAGCTAAAGAAGCATAGGAAAATCTAAGCAAAGCTTACGAAGACAAAGGTCTTCCGAGAGTCCTGAACCTTATGAGAGTGTTGTTAACACATTGAGGACGTATAACGCAGATCTGCGTTATTACGTTGGAGTTTTTCAGTACCATTGACGCAAATCTGCGTTTCAACGCATGATAGGTTGCAACGCACTATATATTACCACTGGGTGACCGAGGTCAACTTCAATGACTGTGCTGGGTTCTGGAATGTGTATTTATGATTTCGAAATATGATCTAATAGTTTAGTCATGCCTAAATCATAAAACAAATAGAGGGGGAAAGGGTCCTTTGTTTGTTTTCCTTGTGTTGCAAGTGCGAGCTTTTAGCTCATTCACACTTCAGTAGAAGGTCAAAAGCCATGGCTCATATACGCAGATATTGTTGGTGGTATGAAAAAAATTCTTACCGAAGAAGAACTAATTACCGAATTATATTCTGACCCATTGTCAGATGTTCCAGACGATACTTACAGTGATAGCGACAATGAAAGTGTTTATTCGGTGATAAATGACAATGAGCGCCCATCTTCAAATATTATTAGTGAAAGTGAAAGCTGTGATGAAGATGTTAGTGATGTGGGGCCCACGGCATGGGTAAAAAGAGATAAGACTCCTAGTTTAGGACTTTTTATTGGAAATCCAGGAGTGAAACAAATTCCTTCTGACCCAACAAAAGTGTCTGAAATAACAGAACTCTTTTTCGGAGAAAGTTTTTTTTTTTTGATATGTTGTGTGAGGAAACTAATCTGTATTATATTCAAAACCAACAAAAGTTTGATAGGGTTCTACGGGGCTAAAATGGACAAACGTCACTGTAACTGATATGAAAAAATTTTTCTCAGTAATCATTCTAATGGAGCAAATCAAAAAAGATAAACTAAAAGAATATTGGTCTACTGATCCATTTTTAGAGACTCCAATTTTTAGAAATATTATGAGCCGCAACAGATTTGAACAAATTTGGGAGTGTTTACATTTCAACAACAATGAACTTCAACAACAATCAACTAACAGGCTCTTCAAAATTCAACCTTTGTTAGACTTTTTCATTGAAAAATTTCAGACAATTTATAAACCAAATCAGCAACTTTCTTTGGACGAAGCAATGATTCCTTGGAGAGGTAGGCTTCGAATAAGAACTATAATCCAGGGAAGCTTGTAAAATATGGCCTACTTGTTCGTGTAGTGACTGAAAGTACTTCAGGCTACATTTGTAATTTAGAAATTTATGCCGGTGAAGGGAAAAAATTACAAGATACTATTCTCTCAGTTTTGGAACCTTATCTAGATCAAAATTATCATGTCTATCAAGATAACTATTACAATAGTATAACAATAGCTGAAACCCTTCTTTCAAGGCAAGTGCGTGTATGTGGAACAATTAGGTCTTCCTCCTGATTTGAAAAATGAAGCTCAGTCCTTGAAACGTGATGAAACTTCATTCAGGAGAAAGGGTATAATTCTTCTTCAAATATGGAGGGATACACGTGCTGTAAACATGATTTCCACAATACACAGTTCAACAATGGTTGATGTTTCACGTAGAAATGATACAATAATAAAGAAGCCTCTGTGTATTTGTCAATATAATACATTCATGAAGGATGTTGACAGAGCTGATCAATACCTATTACTCTATTCTTAGAAAAACAGTGAAATGGCCTACGAAAGTTGCATTTTGGATTATAGATTGTACCCTTTTCAATTCATTTCGGATATATCAAAAACTAAATCCTCTGTCAAAATGCCGATATAAAGAATTCTTGCTAGAAATAGCAAAAGACTGGCCAACAGATAAGGTAGAGGGGGGGGGGGGGGGTCTGAGTCAGACACAGAAACAGTGCGTCCAGGAACTTCAACTCGTACCCTACGTAGGCCCCATAAGGAACCCCCTGGAAGACTTTCGGGAGATACAAGGAAACATGTACTCGAAAAAATTGTTGATAGTGCACAAGGAAAAAGAAAATACCCTGCTAGGAGGCGCTACTCATAAGAAAAATGTACACGGTACATTTGCAAATTTTGAGTGGTGCCCCTCCACAAAGGGAAATGTTTTCAAAGATATCACACCCTCAAGCAATAATAGGATCCTTGGTGAGTATTTTCTAAAATTTTCAATTCATTAAATTAATTAGATTCTTTTACGAACTTTTAAAGTGAATGGTGGAGCAGTACGGTTAAAAGGGAAAAATCTTTAGGAACCGGGGATTTAAACAATTTAAGTACCCCGTCTTCAATGAGTTAAAAATTGATTACAACAATTTCAATAATATGAACCTATATATTTCAGAGGCCTTAAATTTATCAGAGAAACTGTTGGATATAGGTAACCGAGTGGAAGATAAGTTTCTCGCCGTTATTGTTCTCGCAGGACTATCTCCGGAGTATAAACCACTAATAATGGCTTTAGATGGATCAAATTTGCAGATCACCACTAAACTAGTTAAAAATAAACTGCTTCAAAATGATATTACCAGAAGCTGCTTCCAATGAGGCTGCATTTACTACTAAAGGTGAGTAGAAACATTCCTATAAAAAATTTCACTAAAAGGATGTCTGCTCCGGCTGCAATAAAAAAAGTCACACGGTATCCAATTGTAAAAAAATCCATTCTGAAACTAAACGTAGTGGTTCTAAATTTTCGAAAAATTTTACAAAGAAAACTGATTGGGGAATGTTATCAGTATTCATGACAAAGGCAAATACACGTGATTGGTACATAAATTGAGGTGCTACCCAACACAGGTCTAAAAATAAACACTGAATTGAAGATTTTCAAAAATCTGAGGGACAAAAAATTGACTCTACTTAACACAGATGGCGGGTATGTCAGTGTAAATATTTTGGGAGACCTACGACCCAGAAAGATTAACGAGGTTTTACATTCCAAGCTTAAGCACGAATCTTCTTTCCGTTAGTACATTATGTCGCAAGGGTTTTGTAATCACTTTTGATGATTCAAAATGTAATATATATTTAAAAGAAAACTGCAATATCGCTGATAACCCCGTTGTAACAGGCTCAATTCACAACGGACTTTACAAACTAGACACTCTAGGCACACGTTCATTCTGCAATTGTTAATGCACAAAGTCATGATTTATGGCACAAAAGATTAGGGCACCTTAACGATCGCTGCATGGATCTATTGAGAAACAGTCTCGCAACCGGAATCAATTTCAATATATCGAACAGACAGTCATGCATCGCCTGTGTAAACGGTAAACAGTCTAGAAAGTCTTTTCCTCACATGGGAAGAGAAAGAGCAAATGAATTACTGGAATTAATACACGCAGACGTTTGCGGTCCTATGCCGGAAACAAGCTGGTCCGATGCCAGACATATTTTTGTTCTAATTGATGATTTTTCCAGTATGACTTTTTGCTACTTCATGAAAAGTAAAAATGAAGTTTTTGAGTCCTTTAGACAATTTAAGGTGTGACTCGAGAGAAATAAAGGTAAAAAAATCAAGACTTTTAGAATAGACAACGGAACGGAGTTCGTAAATTATTAGATGCAGGAATTTATAAGAAAAAAAGGAATCATGCACCAAACGACAGTTCCCTATAGCTGCCTGAACAAAATGGCGTTGCAGCAAGGGCAAATAGAACTGTCGTTGAAAAGGCACGCACCATGTTACACAATGCAAAACTCAACAAGAAATTTTGGGAAGAAGCCGTGAGAGCAGCAACGTATTTAAAAACCCATTTATCTAGTAAAAGCGTTAGAGGGAAAACTCCTTTCGAGGTGTAGACGAACAAAAAGGTAGATCTGAGTCATTTAAGGATTTTTGGTTGTAAAGCCTTTTTACACACTCCAAGACAAAATCGAAAAAAAATTCGATGCAAAAGGGAAGGAATGTATAATGGTTGGGTATTGCACATCACCTAAAGGCTACAGGCTCGCTGATTCAAAGAATCTAAAAATAATTTTGAAGGGTCGAGATGTTATTATTTTTGAAAACGAATTTCGAAACATCTACAAAGAAGAAAGAAGGGACAATTTTACCCATGTTCCTTTCCTACATCATGATTTTGGTCAAATCATGGACGATACGAACCAACCTGAAGACAATGACGAAATGGATCAAACAGAGAAAGTCAATGAGGGCAGTGTTATCTTCATTTCAAACAATAATGATAACATTTTACCAAACGACATAGAAGATAGAAAATATCCGTTACGCGATAGAAAAACGAAAGAATTTCCTGGAATGGTAAGACATGAAGCCTTTCTATCACTCATTCCACAGCCTTTAAATTTTGAAGAAGTAATATCATCTCCTGAGAAAGCACTGTGGATGTCCGCAATGGATGAAGAATTTGATTCATTGATAGACAATGAATCAAATTAGATAAGTTTGGAAAGGTAACCTCGCTTCCAGTTGGTAAGAAAGCAATAAAATCCAAGTGGGTATTCAAAAAGAAGTCAGATGAAAATGGTAATGTTAATAGATACAAAGCTTGTTGCTGAAGAATGTTCCCAAACTTACGATGTTGATTTTAATGATACGTATTCTCCAGTAATCAAGTACTCAACAATAAGGCTCCTATTAGCACTACCAATTCAGTTCAATATATCCGTCGACCATCTAGATGTGACGACGGCCTTTTTAAAAAATGCAGATGTAAAAGAGGAGATTTATAACAACCCTTGGGATTTGTGCAAGACAAAAGCAAAATTTGTCGTCTAAGAAAAGCAATTTATAGACTTCAACAAGCGTCAAAATCGTGGTATGAAAAAATTAATTCGATCTTAATCAATATGAATTTTAAGCGTTGCGTGTGTGTACCATGTGTTTATTACAAAGGATCTGGTATTAAAAAGTTAATAGTTGCAATATATGTGGACGACATATTAATCCTAAGTAAATGTAAAAAAGAAAAATTAGAGTTGAAAAATCATCTTGAGTATAAAGATATAGGAACTGTAAAAAACATTTTAGGCTTAAGAATTACAAGACAAAGTGGCGTGATTATGCTATTATATTAAAGCAATTATATTAAAGAAATGATAGAGAGATTTAGTATGAAGGATTGTTTAGCCGTAACCGCGCCGTTAATTGTTGGAACCAAAGTGGCAAAAGTTACCGTAAGTGATAATAACCCATATCGTGAACTAATAGGGAATTCTGCCTGAATTTCTTAGCTACATGCATGAGACCAAACATCTCGTTTGCAGTAAGTTATTTAGATTTAATAATTGTCATGATGAATCTCATTGGTTAGCAGCAAAAATAGTTGTAAGATACTTGAAAGACACGATGGATTATCACTTACGATACGAAAAATCCAATTTAAAAAGCTTTTGGATTTGTAGAAGCTGACTTTGGTGGTGATGACATAGACAGAAAATCGTACACAGGTTACATTTTTACTAGGTAAAAGAGCTATAAGCTGGGAGAGTAAAAAACAAAGCACTGGTGTTGTTTTAACTTTAATGTGAATCTGAGTATGTGGCTATGTCTGAAGCATGCAAAGAGGCGAAATTTTTAAAGACTCTTGTATCAGAATTAGTAGATATAGATCTTTGTATTGAGTTATATAACGACAATCCTCTCACGTATGGACAAAAGATCAGATACCTTATAACCGAACAAAACACATCGATATTCGAAATCATTTTGTACGGGAGGCAATAAACTTAGAGATTGTTACGTTATATGAACGTTATGTTACATTATTTGAACGTTACGTTATATAAAGTCGGATGACACGATAGCAGATATTTTGACAAAATCGCTCTTGACCTGAAAACATGTCAAATTCAACATGTCAAAGGGTTAGGTTTAGAAATTAGAAACTAGAATTAAAACTACAATCGTGATTAGAAGGGAATGTTGAAATGTGATACTAATCACGACATCTGTAATTGTAGTGACAAGTTCGTCACAGAAGGTACTTAGCTGGCGTAGCATGCTGACATGTGTGATTGTGAAGTTTCTGTTACAAACCCCGTGAATTTATGTTTCTCGAAATCCAACGTAGCGTAACAAAAATAAAATAAATCTGTGAAGAATCGCGTTACTGGTCCGCATTCAATATTGTGCTTCTCGATTGGATTTTCGAAATTCGGAAATCTATATCGAAAATGGCTCAAGAAAATTCTACAATTGGAAGCGATTCTTATCAAAACAGCAATAGTTTTCTTCCTCCGTGGCAGCTCGCTGGATCGTCGCTACAGATAAGACATGACAATAACAACAATAAGAAACGTAGGCTAGATAGAGATGGAGATATAAACAGCCGCATACATATCATCAACGAGCCCTGTTAATACCATGATTAGATTTACATTGTTAGAGTCTATCGATGATCCTATGGATGTGTCGAAGCGGCAACAAATCCGAATTCGACCAAAGAACCCGCTCCTCCACCAATAATTCTTGACGACATTGTTAACATTCAGACAATAATAAACTCCTTCGAGAAAGTCATAAACAGGAACGAATATAAGCTAAAAATCAATAAGAACGACATAAAAATTTTTCCGACCAACCCCGACACGTATAGAAAAATACTAAACACTTAAGGATACTCAATGCAAAATTTCATACATTCCAACTGAAACAAGAGAGAGCATTTCGTATTGTTCTGCGTAACATTCATCAATCAGTAAACCAAGACGAACTAAAAATTGAATTTTCGAAACTTGGCCACGAAGTAATTAATATCAGTAACATTAAACACAGCATTACAAAGAATCCACTATCTCCACTATTTTACATTGATCTAAAACAAAAAGCTAATAACAAGGAGGTATACAATATAAACACTTTAATGAATTCTATTGTCAAAATCGAACAGCCCTACAAAAAAAGAGAGATCGTACAGTGGCAAGAGGTGCCAAAGATACGGACACACACAAAAATATTGTAACCGCCAATATTATTGTGTCAAATGCTCTGACCCTCACCCAACAGCATAATGCGACAAATTGATCGAAACTCCAGCAAAATGTGTTCACTGCAAAGGAAACCATGCCGCGAACTACAGAGAATGCCCAGTCTACAAGGAATTATATAATAAAAGATTCCCTAAATCTAAAATCATGGACACAACCAACCACCCACGAAATGCTCACAACTACTACTTCATCAACTTCATACGCCCAGGCGGTCCGTAAAAACCAAAACGATAAAACGATACATGACTCTACGTTACAAAATAGTACTCCCGGCCCCCAAAACACTGATAACTTTTACAGACTGGAAAAACTAATTGAGAGACAAACGGAGCAAATCAATAACCTAATGTTACTACTAACAACTATCGTGATTGAACTGACATCTAATTCATCAAAATGAAACCACTACGTATAGCACTCTGGAATGCCAATGGTCTAGCCCAGCATAAAAATGAGCTGGAATACTTCTTAAATAACCAAGACATACAAGTAATGCTCATTTCTTAAACGCATTTTACTTAAAAATACATGGATATAAACTCTATCATACACAATATCCTAGTGGAAGAACCCATGGGGGCTCTGCAATTATCATCAAATCCACTGTGAAACACTATGAGCTCCCATCGTTCGAGTCAGACTACCTCCAACGAATGTGGCGATAGAAAACTGACACAGTCCAGTTACACTGTCTGCAGTATACTGTCTCCCTAAACACATTCTCTCCAAAGACAGTTTTTACCGCTTCTTCGAAAGCTTGGGAGGAAGATTCATCGCAGGCGGCGACTCATCAACATAAGAGCAATCTCTTAAAAAGCATGAACTCTAACAAACTCAATTACCTAAGTTCAAACGAACCCACATATTGGCCAACCGACCCAAACAAACTACCCGATCTGCTGGACTTTTCTGTGACCAAAAATATCTCTCCGAATTACACAAAGATCAGCTCTTTGCTAGAACTCTCCTCAGATCATACACCTATCATTGCAGTTATTAATTCATCGATTATTGAAAACCGGCCAAACGGACAAATTCACAATCGACTTACAAACTGGCACGAATTTAGAGAAGCCTTCAACTCATCCTTATCAACCCCATTGTCGTTAAGAACAGAGAATGATATTGACGCAGCAGTGGATTGTTTCAGCAACAACATAATAAATGCGATCCGTTCCTCTTCACCTAATCAGGAATCTAGAACAAAACCAACCCTATCCGGACTACATAAAGAGAAAAATCACAGAAAAACGTAAAATCCTCCATAACTTCAAAAACTACTCCTTTCAAAAATATCTAGGGAACTTGTCATCCTCGGCGGATGCAAACCATTCGCTCTGAAAAGCAGCCAAAAGGCTCACTTGCCCACCTCAAACAATTCCTCCCATTCGCACTACGCAAAGAGGATGGGCACGTAGTTCTACAGACAAGGCAAATGTATTTGCTCTCCACCTAACTGAAGTATTTAAACTTCATTGTCCATCGTCCAGCTTAGAAGAAGCAGAAATCATAGATTACCTACAATCCCAAATGTCACTTCCTATCGAACCTTTCACAGACGCAGAGGTGAGAGATATGGTTCAACTTCTCGATTCCAAAAAAGCACCGGGGCACGACAGAATAACTAACAAGCAATCAAAGAGCTCCCCAAAGAAGGAATTGCATTCCTCACATCAATATTTAACGCGATCCTTCGTTTAAGGTATTACCCAAAATCTTGGAAACTATCAATTATCACCCTTATCCATAAGAAAGGGAAAGTCGATCCACGACGCAAGCTCATATCGTCCAATCAGTTTACTGCCAAACATTTCTAAATTATTTGAAAAATTACTCATCAAACGCCTCCATCCCATATTAGAAGAACTGAAGATTATTCCTGACCACCAGTTTGGGTTTCGTAAGCGGCATTCAACAACAGAACAAGTCCACCGAATAATATATGAAATCAGTCAAGATCTAGAAAAGAAAAAATACTGTTCCGCAGTGTTCCTAGATATCCAACAGGCGTTTGATAAAGTATGGCACGCTGGACTAAAGTACAAACTCAAAAACATCCTACCTCATCCTTACTACTCCATACTTCAATCATACCTAAATAATAGAACATTCAGAGTGAGATATCTAGACGCTAACTCATTAATCTTTCCAATTAACATCAGAGTACCTACTCCAAATCACTGCAACATTCGCGGATGATACAGCTCTATTATCATCTGATGAAGATCCACAAATAGCATCTACATCTTTTCAACGAAGCCTCGACACTTTGGAAGAATGGTTCTGCAAATGGCGATTTAAAGTAAACGAAAATAAATCAACGCACATTACATTTACTCTACGAAGACAAAATTGTCCACTAGTGACTTATAACAACTCAATAATTCCGACCAAAGATTAGGTTAAATACTTGGGATTGCACCTCGACAGAAGATTAACGTGGAAACAGCATATCAAAACTAAATGTAACTAACTGAAGTTAATAGTTAAACAATATTACTGGCTCTTGGGTAGACGATCAAATCTAAGCCTTGAAATTAAATTATTACTGTATAAAATCATTTCGAAACCCATCTGGACCTACGGAATTCAACTTTGGGGTACAGCGAGCCAACATCGAAATACTCCAACGCTTCCAATCCAAAATGGCAAGAATAGTCACAAATGCACCTTGGTACGTAATAAACGAAACAATTTACAGTGATCTCAGGATCCCTACAGTTAAAGAGGAAATAACAAAACACAATATTAGACACAACTCGCGCGTGAGTAGCCACTCTAACCCTTTGGTCACTCAACTGTTGGAACAGGACACACAAAAGATACCACCCTCTGGACCTTCAGTACAGGTTTATATAAACATCCGAAACTATGTATCTCATTAATCGACACTAGTAGTAGCAACTACTCTGCATGCCATTGACTCACGCCAGCCTACTTACTTATAATCCTCAATGAGAATTGATTGTAATGTTCTTAATGAAATAAAAAAAAAAGTTCGTCACTACGATATTTACCGTTTTTATATATATGTATCCTTAACAGTCGATGTTTATTCATTCCCGTTCATACTGTCTTACCGTGGCATTATGGTATAAGTGTGAATTTATTAAAGTGCCTAATTAAATCAAGTCTCTAGATTGAATTTTAAATATTCCAAGATGTCTTTATCCTGGTTGACAATTTCTCTGCAATGACCTTTTCTTATTTCATGAAACATAAATCTGAAGTTGCAGGTGCATTCAAACAATTCAAAACATGGGTTGAAAGAGAAACACGACAAAAAAATAAAAATTTTAAGGACAAGTAACGGCAAGGAATTCCTAAATATTGAGCTGGATAATTTCTTAAAGTCTGGAGGAATAAAACATTAGACAAAATTTCCGCATAAACTGGAACAGAACGGTATTGCAGAGAGAGCGATTCGAACAGTTGTTGAAAAGCACGTTGCTTATTGCAAGAAGCCAAGCTTAATCAAAAGTTTTGGGAAGAAGTCGTAAGAATGACTATATATTTAAAAAATCGCTCGCCAAGTAAACACGTGTGGAATTCAACGCCATTTAAAATTTGGTCAGGCAAAAAGGTAGATTTCTGACACTTAAAATATTTGGATGTAGAGCCATATTACATATACCCAAGCAAGCAAGAACGAAGTTCAAATCCAAAGGAAAAGAGTATATAATTATAGGATATTGCTCAGATATCCAAAGGCTACAGACTAATGGATCCAAATCAACCTAAGAATATAATAAAAGGAAAAGATGTAATTTTCTTTGAAAATGAGTTTGGGACGACTTCAATTGCCAAGAAAGAAGAGCATAACTACTCATTTGATCTACCAATTCTGGTAGTTGGTATTGATGATGTACGAGAAGAAAAGAATCGTTAAGAAACAATGCAAGAAGAAAGTGATCAAACTCCTTGCCAAGAGTAACATCTCAAAGAGAATCAAGAAAAATCTCAGGAATGAAGATATCCTGTATGAGTTAGAAAAGCCAGAAAATTCCCTGACTGTATCAGACACAAAGCTTTCATTGCAACAAGCGATGAACCGTCATCAGTTCAAGAAGCCTTGTGTTCTGATGAGAAACGTCGGGAATCCGCAATGGATGAGGAGTACAATTTTCTAATCAAAAATCGATTCTGGGAGTAAACTGATCTCCTTGAAGGTAAAGAAATCATCAAGTGGATCTTCAAATGCAAAAAGGATGAAAATGGTAAATTCGTTCAATTTAAGACCTGCTCAGTCACTAAAGGTTGTTGTCAAATCTATGGCGTAGACTATAATCAAACTTTTTCACCTATGATTAGGTTTTCAATAATACAGTTCCTTCTTTCCTTATCTTGAAGGAAGCTTGAAGGAGATAGAAAAAGAAGGAGTGGCGGAAAAAAGAAACAGGTGGGAGGAAAAGAGAAGGCTCAGATTAGAAAGTTGGGGACTAAGGAAGTCGAAAAGGGAAAAAATCAATGAGGAGGGAAGAAAGCCGGCAGATGATAGAGATAATAATACACAAAGAAAGGGAGGAAAAAGTGGAAAGAATAAAAAATTCAAATTACAACAGAGACTATAGCGAACTGGTTACAGAAAACTTGCCAGAATATGAGAAAGAAGAAGGAGAGATATATGATAGCGAGATTTAGGTGCGGGAATGAGTGGAAGAGATGACAACATTGGGAGAAGGAGGGGGAAACGACGTGCAGATTGTGTGGAAGGACGGAGGAAAACATAATGCATGTACTCGTGGAATGCGCATACACCAGAGGGGACCTGCCGATAGGAGAATTTCTAGACGAAAATGGAAGAGGAGTGGAAACCATGAGGAGAATCCTGGAGGAGAGGAGAAAAAAGAAAGAGTACAAAGGGCATAGAGCAATGAAGAATATTTCAACACAACGAAAATCAAAGAATAGCCAAAGAAAGAAACTAGCGATTAAAATAGACATGCCAGAATCTAGCACTGAGTTTAAAATTTATTGTTTATAATTCATAGTTTAAGGTATTTTAATGTTAAGGAAATTTACGACTTGTAGTTGAAGTTACATTTAAGGTAGTTTAAGGTAGTCTAAGTAGCAACTGGAAGCCATCTTTAAGCCACAAGGCAAGAAGATTATGTATAATAAATAATAAATAAATAAATATTAAAATTTAATGTTTCTGAAAAAAATATACGACTTCTCGATAGTCTCGTGAATCCCGATTTAAGTGTCCCGAAATTATCGAGAATCTTGTATTATGAGATATTTTCGGAGACCCGATCCCGAAATAAATTCTCAATCCTACTTGACCCGACATTTCTCGGATTCTTACACATTTCTATTTCGCTAGGAATGAGATAGTAGTGATCCTTACTTACAGATTAACAAACTGCAATATATTTTTTCTAGATTTTTAACTTTAAGAGACAGGAATGAGCTTAATTACTCGGGCTCAATAATACTCGTCAATACATTTTTTAAACGTACAAATGGTACGTGAATGCAAAAACGCAGATAGGAGAAATCTGAATATTAAAAAAAAAAAAAAGAAAAAGAAAATAGCCGTTCGACAGGTCAAAATAAGAGCTATCCTAATGCGCCTGTAATTGACTACCCTTAAATACTAAAATCGCATAGATTTCTCCCAAGTTCGAAAAATCCATCCTCTGTGGATATTAAGGAAGCAGACGAGGAAGATTTGGTCCTGAAAACTTCATTACTTCGAAGCCCAAAATCAGCGTTGACGACTAACCCCTTTTTTTCCATCGTACACTAAATTGTGCACATTTGATAGAGGATTCTGTACGAAGATAGGGATGGTGTGGTCCTGGATTCTCCTCGCACGAATTTCTTCTTTTTTTCTCGGCATGAAACTGAGTGATGCTCTGCGAATTTCTTCGCCCTCCTCGGCCATTACTCGAATGGGCTTGCGAATTTCCTTCGCTTCTCTGGCACACTTACTGAGAAGTGCTCTTACAAAAACTCATAATGGTAGCATTGTCCTTGGGAGGAAGATGATGTCTTACACATCTTATTACTGCTTGGATTTTTTTGTCAGCTGGGGTCCACATGCAGCTTTCCCCCAGGTGTCGTCGGGTTTGGGCTCTCACAATGATGGATCCGGGTTGTTTTCGTCTCCTTAGCCTGTTCGGCCACCCATACGGCAAAGTGAGAACTTCTGTTACAGAAGAAAACGAAGGAGAAATACCATAGCCAGGATTCGAACCTGGGCCCTCCGCCGTTGAATGCAACTATTTCGTCCAAAGCGCAGATAGTTTGACGGCATTCCTATATCTCATCAATCCTTATATTGTATACCGAAAGTCCCTATTTCAGAGAAACTTATACCATTATTATTGTCCACAACGAAAAATGTTACAAAAAATAAATAGTTTCGAGATGAGCGTGTTTTGATTTAATTAATTTTTTTATGTGTGAAAGCGAAAATAACAACTGTGATGTTATTTTAAACGAAACGATTTGTATAAATGATGGTAATGACATCATATGTTCTTAAACAGGAATCGAAATAAACAATTATCTTTTATTTGTAAAAGAATTCTGTTCAAATTTATCTATTATATTTCATTCGTCTCTGTGGTATTTTTATGGAATGAAATGGTATTTAAAATGGTCCCTTTTTTTTTTAAATATTCTCATGAAATTTTAGAATCTATATAATAAAAGTTGTAATCTATATAAGTATGAAAACAAGTTAGTTTGGAACGTTTATTAAAAAAAAGTTTTACGAGATAAATAAAAATAGCAAATTATTAGGTACTAGTTTTATTTAACAATATAATGTCATATTAATGAAAGTTCAAATTGAACTATTATATAATGTAACGTAGTTACAAATCAATGATGACAGTCAACACACAAATGCTCGCTACTACTTCAGAAATATTATATTATCTGTGTAACGTCCTTAATTTCCTGTTTAGTCCAAAACAAATACAAACAAACTGTAAACTGTGAATTATTTACGTAGATATTAAACAGTCAGAATATGAATTTAACTGTAATAACTATTTACTTTACTGTTCTGACTTAATTAATTTTTTTGTAGATGAAATATCAACTGTTCTCAATGAAATCATATGTTCTTAAACAGTAATCGAAAGAAATAATTATCTTTCATTTGTAAAAAAAATTCTGTTCAAATTCGTGTATATGTTTGAATGAAGAAAATATTCGTTCTTGTGTTATTTTTATGGAAAAAATGGTATTTAAAATAATACCATTAAAAGTATCAAAATAGTTTTTGCAGTTTCTGAAGAAGGTAGAACGTATAAAAAATCACAATGCTGGACGAAGCAATGAGGAAAAGAACTAGTCGCTCACCGGAAAAAGGTACGGCAAATGTGAGCCAAGTAAATAGCGATAGCAGTCAAGTGCTCTCGAAACAAGGTCATCGAGTTTACCACTTGATATAATATTGTTGAGTGACTGCTACGTAAGGTTTGTCAATTTCTGAGGGTACTATTTAGCATTGACTCTTGATTGCAAGGATAAGAAAAAAAAAAAAATGCCGCGTTAATTGTGAGGGTGAGAGTTAACCTCTTGCGCTGGAATGACGTTCCACGCACGTCGAGAATATTTGGACAAAAAAAATATTGCCAAAATTGCAATATTTTCTCAGTTTTAAGTATATTGAAATATAACCCAAAACAAAACAAAAATAAATTTATTACATCTTACTAATTTCTATCCAGTAATGTACCGATGAATTCAAAAAGAAGACGAATTATTGTATACGGTTTGGTCACACATTACGGTCCGTCAACCAGTTACTAGAGCAAGAGGTTAAAGACAGTGTAAGTAGTAATTACGAAGTGATTGATGGTTTATTATACCGCAAACTGATTGTGGGTAGCGACGAAGAAAGAATTCTTTATCGATTTTACGTTTTACGTTGAAAAACAGTCGATTCGAATTACTGAGATTATGTCATGACATGAAAATTTGCTTGTTGGCGATGACAAAGTTTATGAATGTATCGCTCGTAATTTATTTCTAAACATTGCTTCATTTGCACCGTGTTAGAACGTTAAATCGGACCTAAACAAAGATTAATGCACTCCATTGAAAAGCCGAAACCGATATTTCTCAACACTATTCATTGTAATTGCCTAAACCCTTTTCCTGGCTCCAAGAACAGCTATCGATATACATATACAGTGACCTTATAATTTTCTCCGAAAGCTTCCCCATCAGCATTTTATGTTTGGATACAACGATTTTTTCATTTTGACCAAAATTGAGATAACAAATTTGACTTTAATGTAAAATTCAATTTGTCTAGAATACAAAAAATCACAATACCTTTTCAAAAAACTCGTTTCGAAACCAACAAAAATTACATATAAATAGTAAACGAAATTTGTTATCATATTAAAATTTTTTAGTAATTTTAAAGGTGTTTTAGTAATATAGTGAGACTTGTATATATTTATATATTTTAATACTAATTATAGACTTCTATATATTAATACATTCTGTATAGTAATATTATAGTACATATTAATAATGGTTGACGCTTTTACTAAATATTTATTTACAACTCATTCAATTAAAATCCTCGAGCTGGGGGTAAACAAGAGGATTACAAGATTAACCCTTTTCGGAAGACCGCGAGCTGTTAGCTCGCGCACTAGATCGACAAATTTTACATTTAAACCGTCAGAGTCTATATTTTTGAAGAAACGAAATATAGAACTGCGTTTGATTGCCACCTACGCTCCAGCAAATTGAAAGACACATCGCCGCTCTTAATGATAAATTTATCAACGACAGAGTTGTCAAAATATCAGAATGGGCAAGCGAATTAAAGCAGAGTGTAGGAATTCTTGAATACTATGACACATGAATTCTTCCCCAATTTTCTACATCGATTACTGTTCGATACAGAGCGTAGTGCGATGCACGTCGAAGCAAATCTGGCAGATTTATTAGATCAACAGGCTGTATAATATTTTCTCAGTTTTAAGTATATTGAAATATAACCTAGGCAAAATAAATAATAAATTTATTACTTTTTAGTCATTTCTATGCAGTGATATACTAATGAATTCAAAAAGAAGACTAGTATATAATTATATGACGGTTTGGTCACTCGTTATGGTCCGTGAACTAGTTATTAACGCAAGAGTTATTAAACGAACGATATAAAATCTTTCTTATATTCATTCTTCCATAGTGCTTTCACCAACATTTATAAGTAACATAAATTGAACTTTTTGCAATACATTTTGTGTTATTAAAAAAAAAGGAAGAAAAATATGATAATCTTAGCGGATTAAATTGATAGCATATTTCATGAAAAACAATGGATAGAAACAAAAGAAACGAGTTTACTCAGTATGACCTTTGCATTTAATAACGGCAGCCATTCTTCGAGGCAAAGATTCATATAGTTTTTAAATGACTTTTTAGCTAAGTTTTTCTTACTTTTTCCACAATATTTTAAATTCATTAATATTTGCGAATTGTCTTCCATTTTCGTATACGACCCTCGCCAAATTCCTCCAACAATTTTTTATAATATTTAACTCCAGAGATTTGGCTAGCCATTCTAAAGTACAATCTTTCTTTATTTGTAAAGTATTGTACTGTTTTCACGGTGTGCAAGGCCGCGTCATTATGTTGAAAAAAGCACTTATTTCGCAATTTGTGTCGCTTACGTATTAATTTGTTCGCCAATCGTTTCAATATACTTTTTACTATTTCATTATATCAATTTTAATACTACTTACTATAACCGCCTTTCATGGGTCTACGACTCAAGTTGTTGCTCCTTTCGTAAATCACGATAATAGTAATGGAAGCCATCCTCTTTTAATCAGTAAACATGACTCTTCCCCGTTTCGTATTCACACAAAGATGTTTCTCTGCAAATTGTAAACGACACAGTTTGGTGTTCTTGCTTCAACCAAGGTTTTTGTTGCAATGTTTCGTTGTGCCAGATGTTCACAATTTATTAACCTTTTGCGCTCGAATGACATGCCACGCACGTCGACAATATTTGGCCCAAAATTGGTATATTTTCTCAGTTTTAAGTGTATTGAAATATAACCCAGGCAAAACAAATAACAAATTTATTACTTCTTAGTAATTTCTATCCAGTGATGAATTCAAAAGAAAGAGTTATTGTTTACAGTTTGGTCACTCGTTATGGTCCATGAACCAGTTACTAGCGCAAGAAGTTAAAAGACGTCGAACATTTGTCGTAACTTCAACTTCTTCTCTAATTTGTCTCGCGGTCAAGCTTAAATATGACGCTATTCGTATTAAAGTGCGTTTTTCCCAACAATACGGTCGTCCACAATTTTCACTTTTCACATAATTGTTTTTTGGTAAATTCATGATCACTTTACGATTTCTATTAATTATTTCGACTATTTTTGGTACAGAATAATGTTGTTTGTTTAATTTCAATACCTGTAATTTCGATATTCTGTATTTCAGCCGGATTTAACTTCTTCTCGCGACCTATTTTTATTTATTTTCTTTAAATTTATTTAATTATTTTAAATTTATTTATTTCAAATATATTTATTTATTTTAATTAATTAATTTATTTATTACGTTTATTACATTAATTCGTTTTTATCTTAACTGACTGAATTTCACACAAATGTTACACTTTCGATAGCTTCTGTATGACTGAGAATATTCGACCTGTGCTACATTTTTGTCCGTCACGCTACTTACAATATTTACATTTTCTTTTGTATCTCTTTAGGAATTACCGTCTCGGTAGTGACATTCAACATACTACACGTACATCCACGTCCAAAAATACAGATGTAACAATCAACGATTTTCTCTATTTTACGATACTTAATATAAGAAAGTATCGAATATGCTTTCGTTCCAAAATGTACATTTTACATAAATATAATTCGAATTATCTAACCTAGCTAACAATAGTTATTACCTAATCGTACGAAGAACAACATAAACATAGGAAGATCATATTTTTCCTTGCCTTTTCGTATGATAGAATCCGTGAGATATATCTCCTAAACCAATGATTTTTCGACATAAATAGATTAATATTTTTCCTTTCTTCTTTCAGATAAATCAACCCCAAATTATACAATTCCATTTTTTTTAAAAATGAAATTAAAATTAAATCTCTTCGGAAATCTAGAAAAGTTACCTCACGGATTTTCATGCTTTGAAATATATTGTCAAGGACATGGTTCCAAACTATCGTTTCCTATACATATAATGGGCGATACTATAGTATTTAAATATTCAATATTTCAATATTTAGTATATATAATGAGTGATTCTATAGTATTTAAATATTTAGTATTTCTTTAGTTTTTGTGATAATTGCAAAAATATATTTCATAGTTTTTCTACCCACCAATATAATTTGCTCTCTTTGGAACCAAACAGCTTTTGTCCAAACATTTTTTAAGTTTTTCCAACTACAATCTTGCGTGAGATATTTTATCGTTCTCAAAATTAAACAGAACACCTTGTACTACAATGTATTTAACACGTGCACATTCATATTAAAACTATGACTAAATAATAAATAATAAATAAATAATAATAAATAATAATAATAAATAATAAATAAATAATAATAATAAATAATAATAATAAATAATAAATAAATAATAATAATAAATAATAAACTAAATAGTAAATAAATAATAAATTCGTGATTATAATAAAATATTGATGTACAAAGAATAATTTACATTCATCTTTCTATATATGTTTGTTCGTTTCATGGTATTTTTTTTTTTTTCTTTCTTACGCGTAAGAAAATCGTGTAAATAGTCTCCCAATACGAACAAGAAATCCCAGGAAAAAAGGCGTCACGAGTTATAAACATAATTATGTAATGTATTTTTATAGAAAAAATAATGGAAATTCAGAGCAATCAAAATGAATTTATTCGTTATTTGTGTCAAAAAAAAAAAAAAGATTTGAAGTAACGAGTCATTTTCATTAATTTATAATTTATTATTTGAAAAATAACATAAGGAAAATAGCTTTATCTTTGAATCAAATAAATCATTAAAGACGATGTTTCATTCGAATGAATTCATTGAAAGATTTCTAAAATTAGGTAAATTTTATACGAAACTATCTGAGAAATTTTACAAAAATTTTATATTTTATTTATTTTATATAGAAATTTTATATTTTATATTTTTATATTATATCTGAGAAATTTTATAAAAATTTTATAAAAATAAATAGAAAATACAAAATAACGTAAAACATTATTCTATTCGATAGTTACATAATTAAATAATTAAAACAAAAATATTTATTTGTTCATAACTAGAGAATAAACTAACGTTTATTTCAAAGTAACAACGAGTCGAATATGTGATTACTGAATGATAAGTTAACCATTTTTCAAATATTTTATTCATAATAATGCTCAAGATGTAATTAGTAACAAGTAAGCATCAAAATTCGATTTCATTAATTGTGTCCATAAATATATAAAATAAACATCTAGTCTATTATATAATTTTATTTCAATGAATTAACTCAAATAAAAGATTATTTGCAAATGATTTGAAATGTTATTCCTAAAATAAAAATAATAAATTGTTACTTTTTATTTTAAATTAAGAAAATTTAGGTAGGTAAAATTTACCCAATCCTTAACAAATTCGATATTATAAGTATTATAAAAAAATGTATTTTCTGATCGCATAAAAAGTTGCAAGAATAAAACCACGCATGATCAAATCTAAAATGAATTATTCACCCCGTACAGATTTGAATGTTATTAAAATATTTGAAAAAAGACTTAAATAATCTACATTCTTATTTGAAAGTTATCCTAATTCTCTTGCGTTAATTTTACTATCTTATTTGGACAATAGTGTTCATTATTTAGTTATCAAATAAAATAATTTTCTATTTTTTTTTTTTTTTGTATTTTCTATTTGCTTCTACAAATAATTTCTCAAATAATTTGATTCTATTGCGTGCATTTAGATTATTTTTTATTTTATTTCAACGATTTCAATGATTTATTTATTTAATTTGATCACAAGATAAAATTCCTATACTATATTATATATATTAAATAAAAATAATGAACTAGTGAAAATGATTCGTTAATTCAAATTGTTTATTTCAAATGAAATTTGCTCAATACTGATCGCGTAATAAAAATCATGTATAAATAGTATCGCGTGGGGGGTGAGTGTATACTAGCAAATATAAAATTTTTAATTAGACACTTATACTGAGAATAACCTATTTTGTGGTAAATATTTTTAGTGAAATATTCCCTTTCGTGATAGAAATCGAAAAATTAAAAAATCGAAATTCTTGAAAAAGTCGGTATTCACAAAATCTTCGGAATTCTCGAGAATTATAAAAGTTATAAAAGATAGAATAGAGAGGAAAAATAATAACTATATATATGATAAATGAAGTATAATATATTTCATTTGAATAGTTTACGAAACTTTCATATCACAACCTCTCCCAACATTTAGGAGAAAATAAAACAATCGCGCGAATTAAAGACCAACATTATTGGACTAATACAGAACTGCGACGTTTGCCAACGAACAAAGTTAATGCGTATCAGGTCCCGTGAAAAAGCAATTATAACCAATACACCCGATGAAACGATAAAGTCGCAATGGACATTATCGAACCCCTACTTCTCACTACTCAAAGAAACCAATTTAGCTTGTCAATCCAAGACTGCCTGACTAAATATATACTTTTCTAGCCCCACTTCCAGACCAAAAAGCAGAATCTATTATCAACAAACTCATAAACCACACTACATTTATATTTTTTCATCTCCTAAATATATACTAATCGACCAAGGACAGAACTTTGTATGCAAGTTCATGGAATCATTTAGAAAACTTTTTAAAATTAAACACATAAAGACAACCAGCTTTCACCCTCAAAGCAATGGCTCACTTGAACGCGCACACGGTGTAATAAAAGACCTACCAAGAACCAGTATTGAAGAGAAAAAGAATGAATGGGATCAAAATCTCAATATTATATGTATGGCTTATAATACCTCTGTGCACTCGGGCACGGGTTATAACCCTTTTGAACTAACTTTCGGACACAAAGATACTATGCCCTCTGCTATATCCTTAACTCCCACATTATCTAAAAACGAACTGTTTAGAAAAATCGACACTCAGAATACCTTAAGCACGCGAAGAAAATAACAGAACGCAATAAATTACGATACAAACGAGACCAAGATCATAAAATACAAATTCAAAGTTTTTATAACGTAAACGACCAGGTTCTCGTTCATAACGACCACAAACAGCATAAACTTAGTCTAGAATTCCTAGAGCCATATACCATAATTGAAGACAAAAGACCCAATTACTTTTTGAGAAACGGGAAAACCAAAACGTTACTCCTACACGGCAACAGATTACGACCATATCGCTTGGTTCCAGGTTGTAGTCCAAGGACAGACAACTCTGACCCCGCTAAATGACACCAACATCATATCTGAGGTAATACGCGAATGTTTTACCATGGAGAAATTAAGATCAATATCTTATTCGACCTCCTAGAGTTAAGTGATGACGTCAGAAAAATAAAAAACATTAGACGGAACTACTAGAGATTGTACAACTAAGAATTGTAAGTCGCTAGGTTTAAAGCTAACACAAACCAAGGTAACCAAACTACAGTTAGAATATGACAAACTGCGTGCGCTCTTACACTATGGAATTAAACGAGGCATCCTTAACATTATAGGGTCCGCATCTAAAACTTTATTCGGTACCTTAAACGAAAACGACTTACAAACTATTGACGCAAATATCGACAAACTGTTTAACAACCAGAATAAATTATCTCACATTGTACAGAACCAAACTGCGATTTTCAAGGCCATATTACACAGTCCCGAAATGACATACCTCGTATCCGAATTAGATAAATTCACAGACACTAGCTACAGACTCTCTTCAGAAATGAAACTTGACTAACAACTGTTCATAATCGAAGTATTGACAGAAGAAATACAAAACAGAATGTTTTGGATGATTTTTTTAACACTCTTATATTAGGTAAAAATGGAATCATAAATACTAAACTCATTAACGTAAAACTTTTTATGAATGTTTACGAACGAATTTTACGAGAAAATATGTTACACTTACACATCCCAGCCAAAATGAACCACTTACAAACGATAATCGACATTAGCAAATTGAAAACCGCTCTTCACAATGGTAAAATAATATATCAGATCTGCATCCCCATATTAGAAGACAAAGAATGGCAAGTCATTAAATACTATGTCATACCAAAGAAAATAGAAAACACATTTTTAGCACCTATCTTAAACCACGATATAGCTATTCAGCAACATGAACACTTTATATTTGTAGACGAACCATATTTGCAACAACATTCTAGAGACACGCCTACCGGTAGCATATGTATGCGCACACAACCAACACAACAGCGAATTGACACAAATGAATGTGTAAACCCAATGCAAAAGAACAGATTATACTAAATGCCCCACTGCCGTATTTCAAATCAAACGCCTAACATTTGTACCACGCCGAACTCTTACATCTTACTACCGGAGAAACCCATCACTACAGCTATTCTGTAAACTCAACACAAAACATACAATAACCCAACCTACCATAATCAAGAGCAACGAAGACTGTATTGTATTCTTCGATCAAAATGTAATGAAAATTGGAGGGATAACTCGCGAAACAAATATCTCTAGCAGCCCGTACAATATTTTCGTTAATTATACTGAGGGAGAATTACGAATTATCAATGATAAAATACCGATTATTCCTAAAATCTCTCCAAATTTCAAGTCTTACGAAACATCGCTATGTGACATAGACCAACAGATCAATCAGATTAAAGACCAACACATAGAACCTTCTGTCTCCGAAGTAGCATACTCCATTGCAATACGCCAGATACATATCATTAGGTATATTAGCTACCTACATAGGACTGCTACCGCTCCTGGGTAGAATCCTTTCCAATCTCAATCCATTTAAAACCAGTAACATTTGCATCAAGATCTTCTGCCAAGGAAACACTCAGCAACATACACCAACTCAACCCCAACCCCTGGTGCATTACACTGTTGCACCGATGTTCCATGGAGGGCCACTACCAGCATACTCGGAAGCCCAATCACCACCATCAACCCAAGACGTAAACTCGTCCGATTTGGAGGACCAAATCCAATCTAAAAAGGGAGATGTGAAGACGGCCTTAACACCCAAGTTCAGCCAAGGTCCACTACTGACTCAGAAGCCAACCCAAAAATCAACAAATGTTTACCAAATATAAAAACGGCCTTGTCGCCAAAATCCAGCCAAGGTCCACTACTGACACAGAAGCCAACCCAAGAATCAGCAGATGTTTACCAAACATAAGATGCCCCTTCTCTACCTCGTGAAATCATATACAGTAGAATGCAAAATTGAGTCAATAACAAAAATTTTTAAGAAAAATATTTTTTATTGTTAAATAAAGTATAAAAACATGAAAATAAACTTGACTATCTGATTCTTTATAGTTTTAGGAAACTAAAGCTATTTTTTAACTTTTAAAATTAGTTTTTTCCTGGCTGAAAAAATTAAAATTTTAAAAAATTCCTAGCTTAGTAGTGGAACTACATGCTCGTATTATAGAACAGTGGAATCAAATGCCACCTGATTTCTGCTCAAGACTGTTTGAAAGTATGCCAAGATGTATTAGAGCTATTATCTAAGCAAATGGCTTATGGACAAAATATTAAGGTATGATAAAGCTTGTAAATCTGATTATGAAAAAATTCTGGTGCAAAATTGATTCTATGTTTTTTAACTTTTTCAGCCAGGAAGAAACCTAAGCTTAAAAGTTAAAAAATAGCTTCAATTTCCTAAAACTATAAAGAATCAGATAGTCAAGTTTATTTTCATGTTTTTATACTTTATTTAACAATAAAAAATATTTTTCTTAAAAATTTTTGTATTGACTCAATTTTGCACTCCACTGTATATACCCAAGTCAAAACGACCACCAAATGAATATTCGCGAGATCCGAAATTCAATTCCTGGGGTACACTGCAAACGAACAAGGGACGAAACCGTTTGCCAAAAAGGTAAAAGCCGTATTATACTTAAGAAGCTTTGCAGATTCTTAAGTATCATAAACTTCTACCGAAGATTTATAGCCAAGGCCGCGAGACTGCAAGTTCCGCTGAACCAGCTTTTGAAGGGTCGGAAGTTAAAAGGTAACGCTCCGATCCAATGGTCAACCAAAGCGGACATTTTAAGCGCTGAAAGACGCACTGTTGAACGTCGCGTTGCTAACTCATCCATTGAATCGTATGACTCTCACAATTATATGGTGGATGATGCTTCCGATTATGCGATTGAAGCGACGATGCAGCAGCAAGAGGAAGGCCGTGTAGAATCCAGTAGCTTTCTTCATGAAATCCTTGTCGTCGGCGCAACGTAAATAGCGCCTACGATAGGGAATTGCTCGCAGTTTATTCCGCAATTAAACGGCACGCGGTGCAAGGCGATTGTTTACAATGTACACCAACTACCATAAGCCGATCGTGTACGCATTTAAACAAAAGCCTGAAAACTCCACGACAATTCCGCTATCTGGACTGTATTAGTCAATTTACGACATTAGGCACGTCAGCGGTAGAAGCAACGAGGTAACAGACGCATTGTATAGAGTTGAGGCGGTGACCGTGCCACTCGACTACGAGCAATTAGCTCAATCATAAAGAACAGGCGAGGAATTGATGCAACTCCTCACGGCGTCTGATACCTCGCTGCAATTAAAAAAGGTCAAACTCGTAGACGATGACACCGAAGTACTATGACGTGTCGACACGTGCAGACCTTTTTTAACCCCTTGGAAATGACGAGTCTCACCCGCAAGCATTTTCTGTGCCAAACTTTAACGGGCGACGCCGCATATTTAAATGTTTAAAGACCAGATAAATTTCTTCTAACTTGTAAAAAAAAACTATTATGATAGTTACACATTCTCCTGCATTCTAAAATTGTATCATTGCAGATAACGATGCTAGGCATTTTGTGAAAGAACGCAGTATTTGCTGTTACTAAATAAGAGATGACAGCGTTTTCTTCTCTTAGTGTCATTGTGTCACAAGTAAAAAGAAAAAAAAATCCTTCAAAAATGTGTCACGTATGCGCCAAACAGAATATACGAAGTGAGACCACTTGGCAATGTAGGCGATGTAAGATGGTTTTATATATACCTGAGAGCTTCGAGAAATGCCACACACTTCAAGAATATTAATTACAGATAATTATTGTAAAAAACTAAGTAATATTAAAAAGGAAGTTAAATATTTTATTAATTTTTTCGTTATTTCCATTATATCAAAAAATTAGTTTCTTTTTCTTCATTTACTTACTAGTTAAAGAGGATATTTTCCAATTTTTATTTATTATTGCCATTAATTTGTAAATTTGTCCTACCACAAATGAAATAGTGTCAACATTTAGATAAATACATTAAATAGAAACTGAAATACTTTAGTTTTCTCTTTCTAACACTTTAAATTGTCTGTACACGCATGTTTCTTTGAAAATAAATCGTAAGGCAAAAGGTAAATACGTTAAGCGCGGAGCTAATTTTGCTGCGCTTTCCGTTCAGGCGACGATCACTCAATCACACGAGTGTTGGATTATAGGGTATAAACAAACTAGATATCGCTGTAACGACACTGTCTCACTTTTTGTTTGGGAATGGCGCAGCCAATGGAAAAGTATACAAATTATGAGATTAGAAATACATATTAGAAGGCTACCTTCAAGAGACAATCAGTTCTATAAAGACACGAAAGACTAAAGACCATTTGAGTGTAGAAAATTATAGTTCTTCTGTGTGATATTCAAAGTTGTGTTTTACAAAGTACAGTAGAGATTCCCGTATCTGTATCCTCATTATCCGAATACCCTAATATACAAACGTCCTATCATCCAGACGTTCTGTTATCCGCACAACGTTTCGTAGCGATGTTTACATATACATGATACAATGTATTTAGATGTACATAAATACTTTCCTGTGTTCGGCTGGTTAAATGTAATCATATCAATTCAGCTAAAAAAACATTAGTTTCTCGACGTGAAAGATCAGCTCCTGGTCGCAAAGTTAGTAAAGAACGCATTACTGTACTTCTTTGTCCGAATGCTACCGGATGCCATCAACTTTCAATTCTGATCGGAAAAAGTAAACATTCACGCTGTTTTAAACATGTCAATATGAGTGTCAATGCCAGGTGTTTATAAAAATCAGACAAATGCTTGGACAGACAGTAACAATTTTGTTGAATGGTTTGAAAATATTTTTATACCAAAGGTTAAAGAACATCAATTAAAAAATGGTAATAGAGAAAAAAACTCTTTTGCTGGTAAATAATGCTAGATCACATTCTACATGTGAGATTTTTAACCAGAAGAAGGAATTTATAAAAGTTATGTTTTTGCCACCTAATTTAACTTCACTCATACGGCCACTAGCTCAAGGAGTAATTGAGTACTTCAAACGACTATATAGAAAAGATTTGCTTTAAAAACTTTTGTTTACTTCTTCAATTGAATGAAGAGAGTATGATAGAGCAATATAAGAAAATTTAAAAATTTAAAAGACTGCTTTTACATGGTGACAAATGCATGGAGCAACATTAAAAAATACAACATTGAAAAGAGCATGAAAAAAACTTTTAATGCATGAAATTGAAAAAATTAGTGAACAAGAAAGAACAGTAGAAACAGATATTGAAGAAGCTGTCACTACATTACGTAAAATACCAGGATGTAATTGTGACAGAAATGATGTAATTCAATGGTTTCAGTGCGATAAAGACAATAGTAGCGATAAAGACATAACATAAATTTCACACAAATAGAAGCAGCAGACGAAAGTCGAACGATGAGGACCTGCCTTCGCATGTCGAAGCATTTGAGTCATTTGAAAAAGAACTTCGATGGTTTAAGGCACAACATGAATATAATTCTACGTAGCTGCTTATAATAAAAAATGTATGTTACTTAGCGGCTAAAAAGATATGGGACCATCAGATGTTGAAAGAAATTGTCAATTTTGTTCATTTCTGCTTGAATGAAAAAAGTTTAATGAAAAAGGAAGTGATTGTTCTATTATCCGAAAATTCCACTATCCGGCCACTTCTGTCTCCCTATTAGTTCGGATACGGGAGTCTCTACTGTAGTTTCACGGGGATTATTTTCGAAAATATTTCTTGTTCATAATACCGAAAATGTTGCTAGGAGAAAGAGATAGCGATTCATCGAGTGAATTATTTTTACCATTTTAATGTCGCCGTGTAATAAGATTATTAATAATTACCATAATCTGAAGATGATAATTCATCAGACAAAATAACGAAATCTGATGAGGATAGTTCTGACTGTTCTGATAGTTCAATGAGCAACATTGAACTAGTCATCCAAATGAATGGTTTGATCCACGGGGCAACAAGCCAAATATTATACGTTTTACGAGTACCTATGGTGCCAAAATAACTAATGCTAAAGTTCTAAATTGTAATAAAGTCGTAGATTTTTATGGACTGTTTGTCACTGATGAAATTTTTGAACACATCAGTGAACAAATAAATCTTTATACTTGACAATCAAGAATGACTTCCAAATGTTTACGTGCATGGGTACCAACGAACAAAAATGAAATAAAGCGTCTGTCTGGACTGATTTTATGGATGGGTGAAACTTCTATCCATGCATTTGTATTGGTCTCAGGATCCATTGTTCGCCCAAACATTCCCGCGGGAAGTAATGAGCAAAGATCGATTTGAAATTCTATTGAGAATGTTACATTTCGCAGATAATACAGTAGCTGATGCATCTGATCGTCTGTCAAAAATTCAAATCATCATAGATGAGCTGAATGAAAAATTTTAAAAAATATTACCATCCAAAATACTATGCATCGACAAGTCATTAATCCCATTCCGCGGACGAATCATATTTAGGCAATATTTGAAACAAAAGAGGCATAAGTATAAAAATATTTAATATTGTGTTGCGATTATGGATACACCTACAGTTTTCGTGTCTATACAGGAAAAACTCTAGACAAAGAAAATACAACACCGTCAAATATTGTAATGGATTTATATAAAGATATGTTTCATAAAGGCCATACATTATGTACTGATAATTGGTACACCAGTGTGGATTTGGCGAATAAGCTAATAAAGAGAAATATGCATTTGATTGGAAAGGAAACCTAAATGAAATAATAACAATTGAATTAAAACACGAAAAAGTTTGCTAAAGAAAATAGTAAATGAATTTTGAAATGGAAAGATTAAAAAGACGTTTTGGTCCTTTCTACGAAAATTCTGGCGAAATGGTAAATATAAAAATAAAGAGGATTTTGTCGCAAACCAAAAATGGTTGAATACAATACAGAAAAAACCGCTATTGATCTTTCTGATCAAATGAGCGCGTATAACAGTCCCTTGAGAAAGACAGTAAAATGGTATAGAAAATTAACTTTCGAGCTTTTTTTAAATACCGCTGTTGTGAATACCTTATTTCTGTTCCAAAATGTAACACGAAGAAAAATGGCAATCACGACATTTTGCAGACAATTGGCAGATGTGCTCATACGGCAGTCAGATGAAGAAATTCCAACCCGGGTCGATAGAAAAAGTATTCACAAATTGCAAAAAAAAAGGAGGCGTGCATAAAGTCCGAAGATATTGTTCTGAATGGAAACAAATTCCAAAACATTTGGGCAAAAGCAAACTACAGCCAGAAAATTAACAAAAATAGTCGTCACTTTTTGTAATATGTGTAAAGTCAAACCTTATTTTTATTTGGAATGTTTCAATAAACTCACGTATTTTACGGGTCTAACCCATAAATATTACGTTTATCGTTCTAAAGCAATTAATTTTTATATAAAAACAATTGGTAGTTTTTTAAGACTTTCAAAAACTCCTCCCGTTTTGCAACTGATATAATTTCAATCATTATACAACAAATATTTATAAAATTATAACGATATTAGCAAACTAACTATTATATACTAACTAATTGTGATAATGAATAATTGAACTATTTGAAGAAAAAAATTCAACATTCTAAAGCAACTTATAACTTTTTTGTGTCAACTAATAAAAAAATTGATTACTAATATTAATAACAAAATTTGTAATTGATCAACATGAATATGAAAATTCATATAGTCACGGCCAACAAGACAAATTATAAAAATCATACAGTCATAAAATATGTATTATTGATTAAGACGCAACAAGTCATTTAGAATGTATAACACATTAAAATAAATTAATTTGAAAGTACACAATTATGGAGAATGTTCTATTCATTTTTAATTATATTACTACATATTTTTTGTTTAATTTTTCTTAACATACATATCATGAATATATCCATTGTACACCAAAAGAATAAAATTTTCTTATTTAATTTTTCAGTATACAATGGATATATTCATGATATATTTATAAATTATGTAAACACATTTCTGAGATATGCGATTATTTTATCACAAAATACAAAACATTATACATTTATGAAATATTTATTTCTGAATTTTTCATTAAAATATTATTATGTTATTTTACTTATCTGCCATCAAATGCAGTGGTTGAATAAAGTTTAATGCAGTCAAGTTCATTCTATTGTAGTGTACTGTATCTATTTGCTGAAAAATATAAAATAAATGTAACTAATTGTAAGTCCACTTATAAATTTATGAAATTTACAAAGCAAGCAAGTGTATTTGAAATACTAAAACAATAAAAATAGGATATTCCACAGTTGCAAGAAATATATAAAAACCATTTATTATTTTTCTTTTAAATAATTAAAATGATTATTATAAAATTAATATTTTCTATATCTATCATCATCATTAACACATTTCATTGCAGAAATCAGTAACTGATAATTTATATATAAGATATATCAAGATAATTTATATTATTCATATATAAAAATATTAAATAATTATATACACCATTTGAGTTTAATGTAACATCAAATTATTGAAAAATATCATATTACATATGAAATTTGTAAAATATTTTATCATTTAATAACATATTCTCATATGTTACATATAGTATAAAATTTCAAGTTGTCAGAGAATTTTTCGCAAACACAGATATACAATTTATAATTGTAAATCTACATTATTACTGAAAAATTCAAGTGCATAAACCAATTCAAATAATATACAATAAAAAATCAAAATTACTGTTTTACAAATTTCAAAATAGTAGTCTTACTTAAACAAACATACAGGATATTCGCGTTTAGTCCACCGTTTTTCTCGGAAGCAAAAGAAAAAAACGCAAAGAATAAAATTATATAACCATCTCAGCAATAACAATTTTTTGTGTTTACAATATTTTTCACGAAATTATTGTTTGTCATATGAAAATGGTTGTCAAGGCGAATTCAAACATATGATAAACAATATCCTTTAGAGTTATAAAAGGTCAGAAATTTCTAATAATTTCTAAATTATTGTTCTGAATATTTGTATAATAACGACACAATATATATCAGAACTTCTTTTCCCAAGAAAAATCATAGTTTTTTCTACATCTACTAATAAAGAAGTTCATTGACAACTACAAACCTATCCAGTAAATTTATAAATATTACAAACATTAAGACTATTATATTACAGACAGTATCAGAAATTTAAAACGAATATAGAATTTCATAGAATTAAAAAAAAAACAATTATAACATATTGGATGAAATATATTTTTAGATATTAATTCACCACCGTTCTAAAACGTTTTTAGAATACTAAACACTTTTAAGAAATCATTTTTTCAAATACTTATATCACCAAAATTAATCATGATGGAATAAAAATCTCTTGCTAAACAACTTATTCAATCTTTTATAAATTTAACACTATATCATAGATTTAAATAGTGAAAAAATTATAACGAAAAGTTTTAAGTTAAATTTGTAAAACTTGTTATATATATATTAATTTGTTATATATGTAATAATTTATTTAAATCTTTTCAAATTTCTAATTACAAAGCCATAGAATCACATTCCCATTATTATTAATTTGTCGAGTTTCATTACACTATCGATTTTCACTGTTATATCACGAAATAACAGAAATACAATATCTTCTTCAATTTCTTTCAATTGTATAAACCACAGAAATTGATATCATCCTAATGATTGTTTAAAAAGTTATACAATACTTTAACAATAAATCATATCAAACAAGGTAATATCATAATATTTCAAGCTTGAAAAATTATATAAAATAAAATAGAGTAAAAATAAAATAAAATAAATATGTAACAGTAATTAATTATTTACAATATCAGAAAGATGTAATGTTGCAGTAATAAATACAAAATAAAAGAAAATTTATTTTATATTATTTAAATTAAGAAGAAAATTTTAAATTTTGTTAAAATAAATAAAGTAAACAGATATTACACACTTTTTATATATTTATATATTCCGCTGATAGATGCTCAGTATTTGATGAAATTCTTGACATTATATTTAATATGTTACTAAAAGACCAACTGATAATTACACTAATAATAATCACGAGAACGTAGACGAATTCTTCCTATACATTCAACAAGTTACTGTTAAGAACAACGTAAAGATGTCTTTAACACAGACGTAAGTACGCGTGCCTGTGAACAAAATATTTATGGGCAGCAAGGACGTCTAGTGTACGCTCAGGAGCGTACGCTAGGTATTATTAACATAGAAGCTTTTAAAAGTTCAATAATTTTAGTAATTGTTCATGTGATTAAATTAATTTATTCAACAGAAAAATTATTACTAAATCACAATATATATCGATAATTTGTTTCCATTCTCAACTTTTAAAAATCTTAATGTATTTCGTTAATTCATTTGTTTAACATTTTACATTGCAATCTAAATATTTTGATGTTTAGATGATTCTATAATTAATTAATTAATAAATATATCTTTCACCATAAATTTTAAATATATAGTGTATTAAATGTACATATAATAAATTTTAAAATTTCGCCAAAATTACTACAATGAAATTGATTCATATTTGAGAGAATAAATAAATTAATTTTTACTATAAGGCATTCTTATAAGTGACAATATTAGAAGAAAAATTTTGTTTAGCACATTTTGATATATGTCAGGAACAGATTTATCATATAATACAACAAGGAAATAAAATGTTTAAAATAAAATTTAAAAAATTAATAAACAATCAACAGAGCTGCATAAAATACATTTGTTAGTATGTAAAGAGTATAAAGAGGGTTAAAAAGCTTAATCTGGTTAAATTTTCTTTAAATTGTTAATATTAAGAAATTAATAACTATGCACGTAAAACGATTGAATTTTTCAATCAACTGAAATTAATTAGATTGTTATTTTAATAACACCATTTGCACACACAAAAATCAGAAAGAAAAATATATTGTAAAATATATTGTAAAAAAAATAAATGTTTATTTACATTGTTACAAGTAGCGACTTTTATTTGTTATATTTGTTACATTACACGTTTATATATATAACGTGCAATATGTAAACTGTTACAATAAATATTACAATAATTTTTGTGAAATTAATTTTCTCAAGACGGTAAATTAACTTAGGATTAAATGCTTTTTATTAAAATGTTCAACAACATATTATTTTTACTTATGATGTATCATGCTGATAATTAAAAAATAAGAAATTATGGCAAAAAAATATGAAAGTCGTTGAAATATGAAGTAATTACATATCAATATTATTTGTAGAAAATCATAATTCAAATTACAATATTGAGCAAAATTTAATCGATGTACATATGTATTCGTCAGATTCCTACTGTCAACAGTATTTTGTCATGATTGTACTAACAGAAAACATTCTCTGAAAAAGAAACCACAAATCGCTGGTCTAAAATACCAGCTCACAGCAATTCTCGCTGCTAAAGACAATCTGTGTGGACATGCTTCAATCGAAAACTTCCAAGCCAGACGGCATTTAAGAAAAAAAAATGGGATTTTTCTTCATTTTCCCGAGTTTTATCACCCTCTTAGAAAAAGAAGCTGAGGAAAGTCAACCAAGTATGAAAAAGCATATTCTATAAACAAGCATATTCTGTTGAATTTCTGTTCAAATATAAAATTATTGTTAACATTTCTTAAACGTGTTCATTTCGATGACACCGACTTTTCCCCAAAAAATCTCTTCCACTCCACGAGTAAACGTCATAACTTCAACTTCTGGATACATCACTTCATCGACATGACGACTTGGAAAGACCAGCAGCAATTCCACGACACGCAAAATTGGAAAACAAGCAGAAAAAATAAAAAATTCAAAATGCTTAATTGTTCACCGACGCTAGATCAATTTTGCGTCGGAAAAGCGACACTAAAGAAATAGTAAATGTAAAAAATTTTTTTATAAAATGCTTCGTTTTCAAGAAAATCAAATTTGAAAATTTATCAAATACATATGTCTGCACCAAGGCAATTTTTAACGAAAGATTTAGATTCTATTTCCTTGAAAATAAAACTTTAAATGAAAAAATTCGTCATTTTTATATATATTTGAATGTAGCATAATTTCCTTTCACGTTTAAAATTAGCTAAATTCAAATATAAACTCGATTTTCTCAAAAAAGATGTGATTAATTATATTATTCATATTTTTACGCTTATTTATAATGTTGAAAATCTGTGCTTTCAAACTATTTTATAATTTAAAATTAAAAAATAACAAATAAGAACGTCAAAATTTCGTATGTAAGCAAATCATCAACTTGTATGAAAATCCTCGAAAATTTTGTTACAGATACAATATGTTTGTATTACAGTAGATGAATGATCATCGAAAAATAAAAGATATAACTGATTATTAAGTAAATTTGAAAACATTCGAACGAAAATCTGTTTCAGCATATCGTTGTTTTTCGGATGCGTATATATATGATCAAGTTGCTTTTTAAAGAAATACATTCAAGTTATAGCTTAAATACAGACAAAATTTATGTAACTATCACAGATAACAGATTAAATTTTGCAAAAGCGTTCAAACAATTTGATCTACAGCTGATTGCAAATAATGAATGATCGAGCCAAATTGATAAGAACTATTTAGTTTTAAAATCTCTCATAAAAAGTGATACTGAACGATTTTTCTTTATTCACTTTCATTACTGCTCATATACATATGTTAAATCTTATATAGCAACTGAAAATATAACAAAATGTTTTGGAGAAATTAGATCACTTAAAAGAAATTCATGTTGAAATCCAAAAAATATATATAATAAAAACTAGTCTCCTATCCCATGTTTTAGAGTGTTGATTGTTTGCAAACTAAACCAGGTATTACCAGATGGAATTCTACGTTTGATAAAAAACCTTGTCGATCAAAGAAAAGCTGCTTGAGCGCTATTACATACAAAATTCACTGAAAGAGATTTTTTATACAGGAACAGTATATTTTTTTGAGTGTCTATCAAGATGGCTAAATGTAAATAAAAAATAAAACCGAGGAATATCAATTTATTGAATCAGTTGCTCAGACAATTATTGCAAAAGATATTTCTGACGAAAAAATGGAATTAGATAATGATGATAGTTTCAATTTTGGGTCTGATAAAGGAGATGAACATACAGTATCCAATAGTAAAATGGTTCATTATCAGGTAGAATTTAAAATTTCACCGAATGTCAACGATAAACAAAAAGAATTGAATCAGTAATAGATCGAAATATTTTATAATATAAAATATCAATTAGAATGAAACAAGAACATACTCATACTTGAGTATTAAACATCAAAATATAAAATATCAAAGTGAAAAATTTAGATATACAGAACGAACAACATGAATAAAGGACAGGCAATAAGTGCAATACTAAACCAATCAATACCAAACCAATCTGTTATAATTTAACTACATATATAAAAAAAAGATTAAGCTCTATATGTACACACTAGTCAAATAAACTATCCTAAATGCAATAAGATGTAGTTAACTAAACTATCCTAAATGCAATAAGACGACATAGTGAAATAAACAACCTAAACTTTAATAACTTTTTCTAATATGATTTCGTAAAATATAAACAATAAAACCTGAATCTTGGAGCAGATAAAAATACAAATTTATTCTTCATAAATGAACTAACTCAACGCTGTAAATTAACATGCAACATAACATTATAAACAAGAAACAGATAAATAGAGGTTATCTTAATTAACTTAAAACTTTAATAAACCTAACATTCTAACAATATCGCACAGACACTGACTCGCAAATTGAAGTCGCAAATTTGTAGAATTGTAAGACTAAAATCCGAACGTAAATCTAAACAAATGTAAACCTAAATTTCTGATGCAAGCATGTTGTAACCAAAAAGTCTGCAAAACTAATAAATCTGAAAATCGAAAGACCAAACGTAAAATCAAACATAAATCCAAAGGGTCCAAAAATCTGATTTACATATATTTCATACATATTCGCACTAGAACTTACTTACGTTTCATACTTTTAAGAAATAATGATTCTTGATTCAAATGCATAAACTAAACAATTTCAATCTAACATCAAGGAAAGTCACATTTTACATTTAACGTTAACGTACAACATTAACTTAATAAACTTTACATTCCCCAAGTATACTTCAATTATATCACACTCCAAACAAACTTTCCAATCGCAAAATACCCAGAGAATATTAACAATGAGAATATGATAACTTCAATCATCAACAAAAAAACAGCGCTGAAAATAATGTACCGAATCCTTTATCGCAAAACCTCAGAAGCACCTTTCTTTCCCACACTAAGAATAAAAATGAACCTTTTTGGTCGCATGCGAAAATTGTACAATGAGTGATAATAGAACATTAAATCTTCAATCCAGCATCATCGCGTAATCATAAGTATAGCTTTCTCTCTCATACACTTGTGGTCTGATCGAAAATGTGCTTGGATTTTTTTGACTCTCTACAAAGCAGCATAAACTCTTAATAAATCTATTCCTGAATGCCTAAAAAAAAAAATTTTTCACTCTTATCCCGGCAAACTTTACAAAAACACACTTATAGAACAAAGAAAAAAAAATCCTCTTAGTATAATTCATATTTTAAAGTAATATCCGATATCTAGTCACACGATTTCTAATAGTCAAATTAATGACATTGACTGCTCAATATAATATACAGCTACAAATATACATGGTGTCACACGACTTAACCAATTAGGAGGCAATTCTAATGTAAAAATGACCAAAAAGAGATTGCCTAAGATACGAGATGATTATGGTACAAAAGTTATGGAAAAAGAAACATTTTCTCGACGTGTGATGTCCATAAATGGAGTTACAAGAAAATAAAGAATTCTGTGTCACTAATGGGTTTACTTATACTTCTGATAGCTATTATACTTATTGGAATATAAATGGATCAAAATAAATACGTGTATGAAGACTCAAGTTGCTTGTAGCTAGTGTGCTAATTGCGTGCAAAATGTTTTGTAACAACCCTTTGCGACATAAATATCCTATTCGACGGAAGTTCTTTTTTTCTTATCTGTATTTAAGTATTTGTACATTAAATAATTCTATTTTATTCCTGATCAAGCTTACAGCACAATAACATCTTAATCTAGAATATTACTAGTTCTGTTGTGAAAGAGAAATCTCAGAGTCCTCATTTTGAGTATTAATTCAATATTTACATTTCTCAGTCTTAACCTTCATTTTTGCTTAGTCCATAATATTATACTTTCAACGTGATGTTATTATTAGTTCTTAGTTCTAATATCTTTAGACTTTCTTATGATTGTGTACATGTACACGAATTTTTATCAATCATTAAGATAAAGATAAACTGCACAAAGAATGAAAATTTTCTTGAAGAATTAAATTTTCAATCCAGCATGATCAGACAATCGTATTGGGCTTTTTAATTGAAAGAAAGAAACAATCTAAGAAATAAGAATTTGGTCGATCAGAAAGAAATGTATTTACTATCTTTACGTATCAAAAGTTGGAGCTAGGAAGAATTTTGTAAAAATAATAAATAAAAGTGGAACAAGATTTGAATATTTAAAAAAGATATTTTTAGAATTGTTAAAAATACAAGGAAAAAATTTCAGAATCGTAGATAAGAAAATTAATGCAAAACCTAAGCTTGATAGAATATTAACAAATCCAAAAGAAAAAGTGTAAGTGGTATTTAAAAATACGTGCCAACATTTTTTGAGTATATAAAACATTGAATCACACAAAAATACTAGAAAAATGTATTAAAAATATGAGGAGTTATCATATAAAACGTCACTAAAAATATAGCTTTGCACTTTGACTATTTTTCACAAAATCTTGGCGATAAAGTAAAACATTTCATATTATTATTGATAAAAAATATTATTGATAAAAATAACATTATATAAGAAAAAGTAATGTTATAAATGAAAAAAACAGGAAAATAATGTGAGATAATCTAAAAGATACAACGGAGAATATAAATGATAAAAAAATTTGATAAAAAACACCGTATTTATTAATTATTTAAAAAGAAAAAACAAATAATTTAACAAGAATCACCGAAAGCTAATTAAGTTTGCTTCTCGATTTATTTACATGAACTATCAGAGAGTAATAAACAAAAATTTAAAATGCGGACAATGATGTTAACAGGTGATATTCTAACACTGCACACATATATTCTCTTTTTATATCCTCAGTTTTAGACGTATCACCATTCCTTCATCATCAACATAAAAGGATATCTCCTTTCATTCACATTTTCATTTTTACATACATTTAGCAATAATATATAAACGTACATTAAAGAAATAGTCTTATTAATGACTAAACATGTTATCTTTATTTATCTTAATGTTATTAAAATCCTTTCTTTATACACTGTCACATGTATTTTGCTTTTGCATACTCGATTCCACTATTTCTACAAATTTTTATATATTTCTTCTCGCATTCTATAGAATGACTAAAATTTAGCATTCTTGTGCTAATTCTTTTGCAGCAACAAAAATTCTGCAATCGATATCTTTTTATATAAAAGAATATATCAAAAATTTTCTTTTTTCTTTTTTGACCTTCTTCTTTTAATATAATTATATAAAATTAACATGTCCTTATTGTCACTCAAAATTAATGCAAAAGTTGCTACATGCTTGGTGAATCTCACGCATAATGAGCAGAACTTCCGTCTCGTACTCTACGCGTACATTGTCTAACGTCCTTAATAATTCAATAATGGCTTAAGAAAAATACATGTGTAAATAATGTTTTAAATGCTCAATATAATCTCAATATTAGCTACAAAAATATATGGTGTGCTATAGCATGTGGAAAAATGCGCAGGGCTGAATTCAGCACATTAAAATAAACAAAAATGTTCATATAAACACACGTTCTGCCTGTTTTTGTTTTGTACAATTCATTTTGTTTTGTAATCAATTCTTCCCGTAGATTAATCCAACGGAGTTGGATATTGTCTGCATATCTGGAATCATTAGATTACGCAGATTTTTAAATATTAGATATTGCATTATGAACGGAACAAAATACAAATTAGGTTCAGTGAAGGAAAATATTCAAAGCAATATTCACTATTGTGAATTAATAGTAGTAATTAACGCGTATTAATACTAAAAATGAAATATTCCAACACTGAAATGGCTAACATATCTTATGTATGGACTAGCAGAATGCAATACTATTAAAAGCAGACTTCTACATGCAGAATGATTTCTGAATCACTCTTTGCTCGAAAGGAAATCGTTTCAAAGAATGTATGAACGTCTTTAACAAATTGGTACTTTTTAAGAAATGCAACAAACAATAATAATACTATTATTAGTGATAGAGATGTTAGACGCAAAGGAGTCAAATAATATTTTTTCTAATTCTGAGTATAAGAGAAACAGAAAAAGCAGGCATAAGACAGTGGTACAGAAAATTTTACAAAAGCAGCAACTTTATCCTTACCACAAAGAGTGCAAGGTTTATCCAAAAGCGATTATGAGAAGTATGGGTGATTGAACACAATATATATCTCTAAGCAGTATTTTCTACACATGGTATTGTTTACAAATAAGACTGATATTACGAAAAATGGCGCAATTAATTTTCGTAATAAATATCACTGACACGAGGAAAATCCTCATGACACGAGAAAAATCCTCATGATATTATTCAAATCAAACATTAAAAACAATTTAATAACAATGTATGAACCGGTATTATTGACGATCATTTGATAGAATTATTCCTTTTACCTTTACAGGAGTTGCTTGTTCTAACTTCTTGAAAAAAAGAATTAACTGCATTATTAAATAAAGCCTCACTAAAGATTCTACTTCTTTCTAGAAGAATAATTTTCTTTTTTTCATAAAATCTTTTTCTTCTTTTAGCCCTTAGCCATCATTTTTGAGATTGACTAATATAAATCTTAGTTCACTTCTATGGTTTTGTCAATTACTGAAGTTTGTCTGCAAATCAACTCATTGCAAATGCTGTATCGATTACTAGCATTGCATATTGATATCATTGAATCTTTCACAGAAAAATTCTTGCCTTCTATTATTACTTTTGTTTATAGACGCATCTATTTTATTTTGCATCATGTAATTTTTTTATTAGTGGATTCTATGAAATTATTTTTTTATTTGTACTCATTTGATTTTATTTGTACTCAATTTTATTTTATAATTTGTGCTTTTTTTTTTTTTTGTTCGCGCAAAATGAGCGCTACTGGACCTTTCGTCCACAACGATGCTCGCTCTATAGGTAGCTTCGTTCGCGAAGGATTAATAGGATGAGGATGTTAAACATTTTTCAATAAAATGGATTAATAATAAAAATGAACAAAATCTGTCGAAGATATAGGATAAAAGAACATAATATACGGAAATGCCACACACCTGCAAACTGCAGGATGAGAGAATATGGCAAGGTGACACGTATATCGCGAGTTGCACATACAGTCGGTCACAAAATGATTCGGTGAGTAATAAGTTTTAACTTTCAACTTCTATGCTTTCAATAAATGTACAAGAAACAATAATAACAAAACAAAAATGTATTGCATTATGTTACGTTATACTATATAGGTAACAATAGCAAAAAAACTGTACTATCATCAATTCTCATTTTTTTGTTGTCTACATATTAATCTTTTGAGCCCCGGAATACTTTTTGCCGAAGTGCTCCGTGTAGACGGAATTTCGCTCTGTTGAATACACCGGGCGTAACTAACAATTTTATGATAATTCTTTTACACCAAATTGAATAATGGATAAACATTATTTTTGAGCATTAATTACTTATTAAAAACGATGAAATTTACAATATACCTTAATTTGAAAATAAGAAAACTAAATTCAATAAATATAACAAACAATAAACTTTAAACTTATATTTTAAACAACAAAATATTCATTTTTAAATCACTAGGTTTATTAATAATTTATTTGTGTATGTTAAGACTCAAGTCACGACTCCTTACGAAAAAAAAAAGACTGATAGAAACAGATAGTCATTGTTAGTGTTTGGTTTATTGCCATTGCTAAGGAATACATATATATTCATTTTATATAAAAATAATTATAATTATACTACGTTTAAGATCGAAAAAATTGACAAACGCATATACATATGTGTCATAGTCCATGCTGGTAACTTTTGCCGAACGCATATGTATATACGCCCATAGTCCAATATCCACACCAATAGCCCTCACTGGACGCATATATACATACATAAATCAAAAGGTTAAAAGAAACAGAAAAAGAACCAGTGCATCGAAAGTTGCTCTATATAATGTTATAAGAAGAACGAGACATAACAGTTCATTCAAAAAATATGCGTAGAATACTGAGATCGAAGGGATACAATTATTGTTCATGTAATTATATTTGTTAGCTATAAATACATAAACTTCAAATATGATCTCCATTACCATTTTTCTTATATTTAAAAGAAAAGGCCTCTTAATCCGATAAAACATAAATATGTATACATGTATATACATATATGTTTACATACATACATACAGTACCGGACAAATGTATTCGGACAATTACTTTTTGTTGTGTAATTTCAATATGCGATACAGCAAATGTTCTACTAAATAATTAATGTATAGAAAAAGGGATGGTAACTATGACATTGTAATAAAATTTATAAATTATTGTATTAAACATATATTTTTAATATTAAACAAAATTAAATGTGACAAAAGTATTCGGATGATACTAACACATCACTAAACTTTAGAAAAAACAAGTTACTTAAAATTGTTATAGGGTAAACTATATTATAAGTATATTATAACTATATTATAATATATTATAACTATATTATATAGGCATAATTAAATGATTAATATTTTGTAGCATATCCATTTGAATCGATGACTGCTTGCATCCTTCTTGGCTCCAAAAGTTTTTGAATTGTTGCAGGATTAATACTCTCCCACTTCTTTTGTAAGATTTAAAATAATTCGTCTTTATTTTTCAATTTCTCAGCTTTCTCGTTCCAAAGGTGTTTGATTGGATTAAGGATCTCGCACTTTGGCCACACCATTACAAAAATTTCTTTTTGTGTGAACCAATTTTTTACAAAACGCGAAGTGTGTTTTGAATCGTTATCTTGTTGAAACGTTCAATTATTTGGAATTCTTTCTGAAGCATATGGTAACATTTGCGTCAGCATAATCGGACCTGTTCATAATACCGTGTATCTGATATAAGGGGCCAATGCCGTATGCAGAGAAACAACCTCATTACACTACCATTACACTACCTCCGCCATATTTTACAGTAGGAAATTGGTAACGGACAACAAGTCTTTGTCCTTTTTCACTTTTTGACACATTTTCTAAATGCCCTTGTTGAAGAAATTGGTTTTTTATTGAATAAATAGTCTGCTTCGGTATGTCTAAACGAAGAAACTCTGGATATTGACTTCCGAGAAACTTTGGATATTGATTCCCCACTTGTTAAACCATTAATGATTTTTTCTTTCAAAACTTTTGGCAAACTTTTACTTCGTACCATGCTAAAATAGATTTAAAAAAGAATATAATATAAGATTTCGACGAATATCATGCTTCAGATTGTAATTTACGCCTGTAAATTAATTGTTCGAATACTTTTGTCCAAGCTAATTTGAATAAAACTTACTTTATTTGTAGTAGAGAGCAAATACCTAAATGTAATACGCGAGTTAGCGTTAGACTAATAGTAAACAAATTACAGAGTGGCACTCTCCTACCAATAATATCACAACACAGGGAAACAAAATTTTTGTCCGGTACTGTATATGCAATGCATACATCTCTACATCATATACTCCAACTCATGTCCTTTTCGACTTACATACGTCGTCTATCAAATGGATGGAAATGAAATAGAACATAATTCAATTTTTCTTATATAACTAATAAAAGAAAAAATATTTTAGATAATAGTTCTTAATGACTTACACTATATATTACTATATAATATTAAATATCATTAGATTTTTAAAAATTAGAAAATTACTTAGGACATCGTATTAAAAGTGTTACAATACAGTAAATCTTTTACAACACGGTACATGATTGCAAATAACACAGTATAACACAGTGAAAAGTGCTCCAGATCTCCTATAACACGGTATTCGTACGACACAATTTCTATTTAATCATTTCTTAATGAACATGAACGACTTTCACATACAGCATGAACAGTTATAATTAATATAATAGTATATATTATACACTTGCAATTACTATTAATGATGAACTAGTGTTGAGTACATTCAGTCCATTAAAAAGAAAAGAATTAGATCAAAACTGATTCCAAATAACAAATGTACTTCACTCATCAAATAATACTTTAATACATTAAACATATTGTATTTCCCTCTTTCAGATTATATTATTTATTTATATATTTTATAAAAAAATATCTGTATTTTCGTATGATTTTCTTATATATGATTTTGATATAATGTGGAACTATTTTCCTAATTTCTATTCTAAATTTTTTGTAACACAATTTCGATACAATACGGAACGAATGAATCGTGTTATAAGGTTTACTATATTAGACATCAAGTTCCAACATGATATACTATTGTTACATATTACATGCTATGTAATATATTATTATTCACCTCTATTACTTATCTTTAAGGATATCGAATGTAGGACTACTTATGCAGTCAATTGTAAATTTATCTTGCAGCATTCACTTATTAAAAAATATACAAATAATTGATTATCCATTTTTAAAACTCAAAATCGTTGTTATAGATTAAAATGATTATTGTAAAATTAATAGATTGTATCTACATTCACTATTAATACGTATCTGACAAATTTCATAATAGATTTCAATAACTAATGATTTATACTTAAATCAACATTTTATCATTTAATAACATATCTATTAGATTAAATCTGCAAACTGTCAAAAAATATATGAATTACATTGTTACAAGAAAATTTAAACAAACACGAATAATACAACTGAAATAAGATAGAGAATCCATATTGTTTCATTTAAAAAGGTAATATAATTTAAAGGTAATATAATTTCATTTACATGCAGTATATATACCAAAATCATTACTATATATATATATATATATATACTATAATATATATATAAATAAATCATTACTTGTGAGTCTTAAAGAAATCTTACTCTCCTTAATTATTTTAAGTCTATCTGAATTAAATAAAAATGTTCTTTAAAAAAAAGATGATTTTAGAAAATCTTTAAAAAAGTGCGGTTTATTTCTCTAAACATTTAAAACATTTAAAAGATGTTACAATAATGTCAATTTAGTAGAATATTATTTATTTATTTCGACCATTCTCGGCCATGAAATAGAACTTTACACTATATTCTTAATCTCATTCTTCCATATCGTTCTCCCATTCGCCGCCTTTTTCATTACTTCCATTCGCTCTCTTTTCCCTTCTCTTCTTCTCTAATTCCGCTAACCATCTTACAATGTCGCTATTTGCCTTCCCTGACACTATATCAGCCTCACTCAGCTCAACACTTTACAATCCTTTACCAGATGCTTCAGTGTGCCCTCTTTCACACAATATACATCTCCTACTCTCCTCTTTCATCCTGTTACCTTCCTTCAAATTTCCGCACCTGGCTCTCGCTATGAATTCCTACCCTTATCTTATTTAAGTAATCTGGCCAATCACTAATCCTAATATATTTATACCTACGATTATAGCTAGACTCTTGGATTTTGTTGTATTGCAATTGCCCCTGTACCTCTCTACTCCTTTGTCTAATTGCCTCTATTATATTGCCATTTCCTATCAGTCTTACCTATTAGACTATATCCGCAGCTTTAGTAAAACGACTTTCTCCCTCTCACTTCTTATTTTCATTCTTCCTTCTTCTTTTTCCTTTAGACATTCTTTTGCTGTCCACTTTCCATTCGTCCATCTCAAGGTCTCATACGACATTGCTCTTGAAATGTCGTATGAGACCTGTTGAAATCCTTAGTTTATCCTTTTTTACTTCCTCAAGAACTATGTAATTTGGCGTACTTCTTTCCAGCCCAAGGCACCATTTCACATATAGTCTGTATTGCCTTTATCTTCAGCCAAAACCTTCCATCCGTAGACCTTCATACAACAAAACGCTGGCTATTAATTTGTCAAAATTTGTACAAATATTTGTAATTATTAAAGGAACATTTTTCTGCTAAAATCATTTCGGAACATACTTTCTCCCAACCCCCATACCTGCTGTATGACTATTTGTGTATTTTTTACCCTCTCCTTTATATGCTTACTCCATTTCCCATTTCTCTGGAATTTTACGCCCAGGTATTACGCCCTGACCACTTCAATTTCTTTGCCTTTCTATTTCCAAAGCCATTTTCTTTCTCTCTTTTCTCCTTCCTGAATATCCTCCCTGAAATCATAATTTTAGATTTCTCCACGTTAGAGAATAAGTTTTTTACTATCCAGATACTTTTCCAACCTCTTTGTAAGTTGTTGTATTTTCTATTTTGTGCTGGTGACCACCGCCATGCATATGACAGAGACCGGAATCTTAACCTATCTACCATTATCTCACCACACTGTTCCCTCGCAAGCTCTTCCTCTATATCTGCTAGAAATAAGGTAAATAGTGTTGGACTTAGCACGCATCCTTGCCGCACCCCCTCCCTTGTCCAAAATTCTTCCGACAGGGCTTCTCCACCTCTTACTACATTGCTCGTTTTCTCGTAGATTTCTTTTATCCGTTCTATCAGCCCTTTCTCTATTCCTTTCTTCTCCATCATTTTTCATAGCAATCTCCTATTGTTACTATCAAAGGTTGCTTTTAAGTCAATGAAGAAAATCACTATCTTTCCTCCTTTCTTTTCCAACTCCTTCTCAACCACATGTTGCAGAATGTATGAGTTGTCTATTGTCCCCTTCTCTGAATCCTACCTGTATATCAGGTAGGATCGTTTATTCCTCGATTGTCTTCCTCAACCTATCATTTATAATTCCCGTATACATTTTATACTAATGTCAATTTAGTATAAAATAAAATATGAGGAAAAGTTATTTCATGACAAAAGATCCAACTATGTTTCTTAGAGAAAAAAACAGATACTAAAAACAAAATATAATGTAGAACTTTAAAACATATTTATGAAAGAAATAAAAACAATTAATCTATAAATAATCCTGAATCAAGAAGCAAAATTACTCAGAAGCAAACAATATCTTGAACCTATATATTTGTTTACTTATATGTTTCATAAAGAATTTGAAACAAACATTTTGTGTAAATGCATAATTAACGCAATATAAGTACCAAGACTTTTATCATGATTTTATGAAAAAAATAATACTAAATCATATTAATCTTAAAAGGATAAAATAAACATGATTTTTTTGTCATTATTTTCCAGACATGAGTGATTCAAGATAAGCATCTTTTTACAAATTAAAATAGAATATTACTAACAAAACAATTATTAAATAAATTATATTTCGAGATCAAAAATTATTTCTGCTCATTGGATAAATTGTTAGTAGCAATACATTTAAAAGTTATGAGAAACTTTCTTGATAAACTGTTTATATATATGTATGTATAAAAAACTATTTATAAAGATTAATCAGATTTCATTGTTTGTATAACATTGAATATAGCGCTGTTTTAGATTAATATCCAGGTGATTAACATAATCGGCGGATTGTAGACGCACATCGTGACTTAAATCATAATACAAAGGATTAATAATAGTTAAATCTCAAAAAATATAATACATAAAAAATCAAAACTAAAAATATCTAACTATTGCAGATGGAACATAAAAATATTTTCTTACACAAATAATAAAAGACGAATTATTTTGGATAACAGTTCTTAATGATTCACCCTATATATTATTATTATTATTATTATTATTATTATTATTATAGTAATAGTTTTATATAATACTATTATAATAGTAATATTACCATAATTATACTAGTAATAACTACTATAATAGTAATATTAAACTTATGTATTAAATTTAAAAAATTAGAAAGTTATTTAGGACAGAGTATTAAAAATATATTATGAATACACGTATACAACGCTGCTGTATAACTTTTGTATAATTTCAATATACGGTTTCGGTATAGCATGGTGCGAAAACCTCATATAACACGATTATAACGCTATTTCCATGAAACCACTTCTCAATAAACATGGATTTCATGTCGAATGTTTATATAGTTACAACTAGTGTTAATAATAAAGCTATTTACAAGTGACGAGAAGTTCGTTAAAAGCAGAAGAATTAGACTAACAGTAATTTCAGATGACACTAACGAAAACAATTAATAAGTTCATTGTAATTTTAATTCTTTAAATGTATCGTATGTACACGTATTTCATCAAACAATACCTGACGTTAAAAATATTGTATTTCCTTCTTTTATACATTCGATATTATTTATTTCCTTTTTTTTATACATTCGATATTATTTATTTACTTATTTTAAAGAAAAATCTCCATTTTCATATGGCTTTCTGTCTTACAATATAATTATATATAATATAATTTCAATATAACATGAATTTTCTTGATTCCTATTATTTTCAATTGAAAGTTTTCTTCAACACAATTTCGATACAAGAGAGAATAAATTAACCATATTAATTTACTATTTTTAATTTTAACTAGATTTACTATAGTAAAAATGATAGGAAGCATTAAATCTCAACATAGTAAATGTACTATACAGATACTATATTATTATTACTAATTAATAAAATATTATCAAAATATTTTATTTTATTTGTTACAATTTCACATTTTACATACATTTCATGTATATATTTTGTAACAAATAAAAAATTTCACTGTAACAAATATACGACATATTGTGAAAAATATGCGTAATGTAAGTACAATAAAAATTTTTTAAATTAATATATAACAAATAATAATTCTATAATCACTAATGGTTATTCTTTAGCTGTTATGTATTAGTTTTCTAATACTTGCAAAAATTTTCCAACTAAATTTCTACAATTAATAAAATTATAATCATTGTCCAGCAATAAAATACAAAAAATTCATCTAAAATTTAAATAACCCAAATAAATTGGTCACAAAATGCATAATAACAAGCATATACAGTTCTTTGACCTATAAATTTTCAATTATTTTATAATTTCTTTACATCAAATTCTTAAGCAATGAAAGAATATATCTATCCAGAAATGAATATATCTATTTTATAGGAATTATTTCTGGAATTATTTTGCCATCTAATAATTACGAATTTCTGCAAGTATTACCTTATTTAGTACTGATAAATACTTATTTTTGTTTTACTTACCCATAAGCAACATCAACATTAACTTATCCATAATTCAATGTTGGCTGACCATTTCTACAGTCAATTATAACTTCACTTCGCTGCATCCACCTATTAAAAAATATAAAAAAACAATTGATTGTACGTCCATTTTTAAAAGTGAAAATTCGTTGGTTTGAATGATTAAAATGATTATTGTAAAATTAATATATTATATCTACATTCACTATTAACACGTATCTGATAAATTTCATAATTAATAATTTACATTTACATGTACTATCTGATAAATTTCAATAATTAATAAATTACATTTAAAACATATCAAGACAGTTCACATTACTCAACAGAAAAGAAGGTAAATAAAATATTCCCTTACACATGCTAGTATAATATTAAATTATTCAAATTAAATTGAATTATAGAGTTTTTAAATTTAAAATTAACATTTCATCATTTAATAACGTGTCTATTGGATCAAACCTATAAATTTCTAAAAATTCTTTACACGAATAAACAATTTATAAATTTAAATACAAATTCATAAATACGATATAAATGCAATACACAATTCTTTACATGAATAAATAATTTATAAACCATTATATTACCAATTAAAATACAAAAGAATAATACAAATGAATAAGATACAAAATTTTTTCAAAACTTGCTTCATTTCAAGATAGTATCTGTAATAGATATATAAAAATCATTTAGTTTTAACTTCTTTAAAAAAAAATGAGATTTATTTCCCTAAACACAAAAAAATGTTACAATAATATCAATTTACTATTTCATTGGAACAAAATAAAATATAAGAAAAAGTTATTTTCTAACAAAAGCTATATGTTCCTTAGAGAAGGAAACAGGTATTAAAAATAACATAAATGAAAATATAGAAGTTTAAAATATGTTTAATAAATAAATACAATTAATCTCTAAATAATCCTAAATCAAAAAGCAAACATTATTTTGAGTACATATTTATATATATATATATTTGAATACACATATTATATAAATACAAATAAATACATTTACCAGAAAAGAAAATTATTGAATGTTATGAACATTTTGAGCACACGCATAATTATTATAGGAATAATTATATTTTAACAGAATTATATTAAACCATATTAATCTTAAAAAACTAAAATAAACGTAGCATTATGCATCAATTTTTTTAAAAATCTATGATGTTACTTCATTATTCTTAAGTCTAAAATATTTTTGGAATATTATACTCTTGTCAGTACAACTTCTTTTCAAAAATGGTTATATAAATAAAACTAATTATGAACTAAAGACCATTTATTTAATTAACTACTGAATCCTTTGTGATTCATGAAACATTTAAATAATTTTTACATGTTTAACAGACTTTTGATTTAAGATTTTTCAGCACATAGTTAATCTCTTTTAAGTGTAAAATTCCAATGTCTTAAGTCATAATTTTATTATTTTATTTTGATAAATATACAATATTATATAGAACAGTGACTTTTTAGTACTAAATTCTAATGCTATATGATATAAAATAATGATTCATTATTATCACAAAATAGCAAATAAAAATCTTTAAAACATTTTGATTATATGAAATATAAAAAAGATTTATATTTATATGTAAAAATTAAAAATGTACTAAACTGAAGTAAAATATGATAAATATAAAAATTAAAATTATTTATAGTTTTAGAAAAATATGATGCAACACAAAGTACAGAGTAAAAGTATAACGAAAAAGTTAAAATAACTTACTTTCTACGTCTTCTGTTCATAGATTTTAATATAAGAAATTGAGTTTTCATATTTTAATGAAAGAGTTTCATATGTTAATGAAAGATTAATAACTAATTAATGATAAACACAAACTCTTTCTGTAAACTATAGCACGTGGAACTGACGAAAGGTTAAGATGTTTTCTGCGGAACATACGTACGTACATATTGAAAAAACATTATTCGAGAACAATAGCGATACAAATGTAATGTAACACTGAAATTTAGAAATTATGAATTTTATATCTCTACTTCTGAAATTTGAAAAACGTTTTAGGAAATTAAACGCGCATTCCCTAACTGGATATATACCACAATAGATGTACCATAGACAACGTACATCGATATATATATCTAGCAATATATTTTTTTCTCCTTCATTAAGACCCCATTTTCATGTCACATCCTGTCGTATAAATTTATGCAGCGCTGATAGTGAAAGAATTAAAATCGAAAAATATAAACAATGGTGCAACATCTGTTTCAAAAATTATTTGTTGAATTGAATATGATCACATGATAATTTTAAATAGATATAAATAATCAAATATATAGTAAATTTTTCATTTAAATCTTCAACCATTGTTTAATAATTTCTTTATTGGCAAAGTCTGACGTTCAATTTAATAAATAAATTTCAATGTAGAAGTAACAATATTGTCTATAGTTTTTATTTTAATTCCTATCACTTGTAGTGTTGCTATGCAAAATTTGCTTAAATCGGTACAGTAGTAGTAACAAAAATATTAAAAGAGTTATGAAGCGTCTCGAACGTATAACATAAAAATGGGTTAAGTGTTACGCCTTTTCTATATCTCGTTTGTGTTTTAAGTTAGGTAATGATTACAGCGCCAATGAAAACCTTAAATATAGTTATGATTATTGTCACAATGTTCAAATATTATCGATGTAAATCCGTTGTCGATCTATATTGTAAATAAATTCTACAATATTGAAATGTAACATAGAAATGTTAATTTTACGTGGCAAGCACACCACAAGAAGAAAAATTAAACAGAATTCTCGGTTAAAGATTACATTCAATAGCTTCTATTTTATATGTTTGTGATTTGGAAAGAGTAGTGTGCATTATATTAAAAAGTTTTTCCAACTCAATCGATATTGATTAAAAATAAATACAGTGCTTCACAAATGTATTTGAATATATGATGTATGTATCATGTGTGTTATATAACATACTGTGTTTCTTTCGTACAGTTATGAGACATGTCAAATATCAAAGCAATTTGAAAATTCATGGTTCCATATATATTTGTACCAATCAAATCGCTTGTTAACTATCGTATTAATGTGCTGTGATTATATTATACAATTACTGGTAATTGTATGGTCATGTTAACTTATATGACTTCGATAATTGTTATAAAGAATTATATACTTCATATTACTTATTATTACTGCCCAATATTTTATTTTGTTAATTGTCTGTCATCACTTTTTAAAATTTTCTAGTTCTTGTTTCGTTAATCGCAGGTTTGTGTTCTATCTAGTTATAATATTGCCACAGCTCCTGTATGAATTTACAAATTTATCCCAAACATTACCAATATAATCACGATAATCTTGTGTTTCTGTTCTAATAAAATTTCAAAATACTTTATATTAATGCTGATAAAGTGTACATAGAAGGCATAGGAAACCAAATCCTATGTATATGTATGTGTGAGTCTCCATTTCACTAAGTTCATGATGCGAGTTATTGCATGAAAAGTTATTTTATTATCTAGAATGGTGAAGTTAAAATGTATCTGTTCAGTTTATTAATTAAGACATTCAGGCAATTATTTTCATCATTATACTTCTATTGTTCCTACTTTAATATTAACTCTGTTTAATTAACGTACGTTTCTGTTTCATAACTTATCTATATATTTTTATTCTATATTTTTATTTATAAATATTTTTTTGTTATTTATATTCAATGTTTTTAAATATTTATATTCTTATTTTGTATTTTTATGTATAATATTTTTTTATTATACATATATATTTTACTTATTCTCTTTATGTATATTTTTATGTATATTTTTATATATATCTTTTATATGTATAATTAACACAATTTATTATGTAAAACTTAGTTTTTTGTTTGTATTTTGTAATAAATTGTAAGTATAACTATAAATTTTACATCGTTTTTGTTTCTCTTAATAAATAAATATTAAGAATAACACAACTATATTATATGCTACATCTCCATCTGTCAGCGTTTTTTTATCATTTTATTATAAAATATTGTAGAGATATAATATAAATGTTTATTAAATAACAGTAATAGTGATTAAATAACAAATAATTAGACAAGACAAATAACACAGATTAACGACTCCAATATTGTGTTAACAGCACAATCACCTTTTTTTAAACAACACAATCGACTCTACAACGATGTTTTGTATAAATTGAACAAATTCTCCGCCAGCCTGCCATATTAAATTTTTTTATAAATTGTATACAGAAGTAACAATAAATTTAAATTTATAATAAATTACTCAATTCTATGTTTTTTAATACCTTTCATTAGTTAGTTAAGAATTATTTTAGAATTATCTTTAGAAATATGTAGCATTAAATTTTTCAGTTCTTAATTAGATTTTTAATTTTCATGAAGGATCATTTCGATAAGCAGACACTCCTTTGATAAGAAAATATTACAAGTCATTGATTATTTCCGCTCATATTCCGGGGAGTATATTCTGGTAAGAGCCGCCTCATCCGATAGTGAAGCACATATTCAAAATTATACTGAACAAAAATGTTCAAACCACAAACCAGCATATATTTTTAAATATTAGTTTCATATAATCAACGAAATAGCTAGTAACCGAGTCGAAACAGATAAGCAAAGCATCTCAGCGTAGATAGCGGATCGTAAAGTGTTAAAAAATAAAAAGAGTATGATATATGATGAGATTTAGTCCTGCTTTTAATCAGGTGCAAAATGAGTTTCATTCTTCTTTGGCGATTTAACCGATCAAGTACAAAGATGTGAGGTAAGTTGTATTCAAGTCAATCCGTATTTTTACTAGACAATCACTGTATCTCTATATATTTTCAATCAAGCATCTTCTTTGTTCAGGTAATTTAAACTTCCCCTATTCGCAATCTCTATTCATTATTTTTGGAAATATGTATGTAACATTTAATTTTTTAATTTCTTTTTTTCAATTGTACATTTATTCTAATAGATACATTCTTTGATTTACAAATTTTAATTCTACTTCGCTTTCAACAAACAATAAAAATATGCACTCAGAATTTTTAAGCATTGAATAATTAAAAGTATTTTCACGCATATATATGGGCGCTGGACTGCACATTTGGTTTTCTCTTATCAGCCGAGAAATTGAATTCCAGAAATGTCTTATCGATGAATGGACAATTGTCTGTAAGGTTGTTCATAATCCGAATTATATCTACACATGTTTTATGTACATAAGTATTTTATAACATACGTTCTTTTTTTCTATCTTTCTGAGTACATTATGCTAAGTACTTACAAAAACAATAAAATTCTATAGCCATGACAAATAAATATCTTTTCTATTAGACATTCAGTGCAGTAGACATATAAATTCGGCAAGAAAAGATCACTTATAACTAAAAAAGATTGTTTTGACCAAAGTTTACAAGTGGCTCAATTGAAGCGCAGGACAAAGCATCGGTCACAATGCTGAGGAATACGATTTTAAAATAAGTAAAACATGATTTTGAAGTGAGTAAAACGCAAAAAAATTATGCATCCTTCCATCAGAATCGTTCATTCTTTTAGAAATGAGCGAGTAAAAAGCGAAATTTTGTGTACATCCACTAAAGTCAATCGTTTTGTTTCTCTTTTATAAATAATTCATCATTAATAACGAATCATTTAGGAAAACGAAAATCAAATCAATCCAGCATTGATTAGTGAAATAAATCTTAATGATTATTTGAAAGGACATCAATCAAATCTTCGAATTTTTAAATATTTTAAAGTAAATTTTACTGATTGTAAGTGTAATGTATTCAACTGTGAGAGATATTAATGTTTTAACTCGAACGAAAGAGATTTTTGACGATAAGAAAATACGATCGATTGAAAAAAATTACCGCGTGGATATCACCTAATGGAAACGGGTTCCTCCTAGAATCTAATCCTTTTCATCGGTGAGAAGTCCATTACCTTTATCCGTTTCTAACTTTTTATTGCAGGAACTAACGAATTAAAATTGTTGAAATTGTTTCTTTATAATAAAAGATATATTTATTAAAAGAATAAAACTTACAGCGGGATCTCGCATATGCAGTGAGAATGATGAAATATATTATATGATATGATTAAGATAAATAAAACAATTATGGATACACGACACGTGGCGACTGTTCTACTGCTCGACCGGAAAGAAACTGAAACAACTGAAAAAAACATATGAAATCTATGGAGTCACGTCATCGCTTTAACACAAACATAGGCACACCACACACATCCCATAGCGTTGCCTCTAACAAAAATAGATTATGTTCAAGAAATATTCGGTTAAATGGTTTCACCCTTCTGTTACTACGCGAAACATTCCGCTAATAATGTTATTAGTAACGGAAATGTAAATAGGAATGCGTACTGTCACAATTGGTCTCTTTTTGTTCCGTTATGCAATTAGTACGCATGCAAGAATTAATAATACTACTTCGCGACATCACGATTGATGAACCATGTAATTTTAGCATTTTACATAGACAGGAAATACTCAGAAGTTAAAATGTTCTTTGTAACAAAATGAAGTCAAGCCTAGAATAAGTATAAATATAAATATAAGTATAAATAAACTAAGGGAATTTTGGTATAAAGCGGCACATTATGTTTCTGCAGGGTGAGTGATGGCGGAAATTTTAAGGTCAAATGAAGTGGAATCTTATGTTTTTCTTTATGACATTTGTTGAGACAAACTCAACGGCTCATGTATGATACTATTTATTGTTTAAGAATAAACCTAAAATTGCGTTATAAATTAGTGCGCAAATGACGTTATATACTAGTTAACTATGTCTGAATCTAAATCAAGTCTGACGGCTATAATATTTGTAATAGAATGACACATAATAAATAGAAATTTGGACTTCTGTAGTTCAGATCCACTTGCAAGATAAAGACTACTAATTGTTAACTACTTTACAACTTCATAGAGCAAGATAAGATTTTCCATTCGATAACTTTCTGACGTAAAAATGTTGTGTGTGAGCTCTTTTTGTCACGCTTATATATATTTTTTCTGGTTGACCGAACTTTAAATCGATTCATAGTACAATGAATTTCTAACAATGTATTTCAAGCGACATAGATTTTACAGTTCCTATTCAAAACATATTTGCTGAAGTGCATTCTAATAGGATTTTGTTACGTCTACACATTTCTTCATGAGAAAACGAAAATATAAAAAAACTTGATATTTTGAATTTTAATAAAAGTCAGAATTTTAATAAAAAAAATTTTAATAAATCTTTTATTTTTTAAATTTTTTTTTTAAAGTCTTTAAATTCTTAAAAGAATTTATTTTTAATTCTTTTAAATTATTTTTATTATTATTTTTAATAAAACTTCTTATTTCTTGAAATATATATTTATTTATTCTTTATAAAACTGTACGAGGTCACGGATGTCATCCTTTTGTTGGTCGTGTGTAGTGGTATTCGTCTGCATTCGTTCGGTTGTGAATAGAATGTCGGTGAGGTAGGTCGGACAGTGAGGAAGGTATTTCGTCTCATTGTCAAAGTCACCGCCAGACTCAACAGTGGAGCTGACGGAGCCAACCCCTACCCCAGACGCATTTTTTGTTGATTGTTAGGGCTTCTACAGGCTGGGCCTGGAAATGATCACCCATCCTTACAGCTAGTCAGCACGCCGCGCACTTAACTTGGTAATCGCCATCGATCTGTAGGTGCGCTGCGTCCACTAGCGGTTGGTAATTTTGTATCTTTATATGAAGTACTATAGCCGCTACAGAACAATATACATAACAAAGAAAACAATAAATAATACAACGAAGGCAATAGGAGAAATGTGTAGAGTATGTGACTAAATTGACTACTTCCTCACCGAAGATGTTTGAATAAATTTCGTACTTTGGTATCAGGTATGTCGGAATTTATTAGAGGAAAGAATTGATCGGTGTATCAGTTTCTAAATGAGGGATCTAAAGGATTAACAAAATCTGTGATTAATCTGTAAGTACACTGGCAGTCAGATAGAGACAATTAAAAGGAAATAGGAACGAATAATATTTTGAACTCATAAAATCATTCGTATCATTTTTATTAACAATTCAAAAAGTGAATAATTTCGATCGTTGCAAATGTAATTCAGTGAATTAGTAAAATTAGTTGTAATTCAATGAATTAGAAAAAGAAAATATGTATATGGTATCATTTAAGAAAATAAATTTGACTTCGAAATTTCAGACGATTTGCAAAAAATAATTTGCAGCAATGTGTCCCTTTATTCCAAACAATATTTGTAGAAATATTTCTTTTATAAGTTCAGTTTTTCATAAAATCAAGGGATAAAAGTCATTCAGGTTGTGAATTTATACATTTGTAAATAAAAAAACGTCATATCTAATTATGATGTTCATAAAAATACCATGTTTCAATCAATTTTTTCCTAATACTTTTAAATAAATGTTAATAGTCAAATATATACTAAATTTTTCATTCTAATTTTCATCAAAAAAAGTTTTAAATCGTTATATTCATTAATGAAGTACCATCACGTTCAATTCAATAAATAATTTTCGAAACAGATCTGACAACACTGTCCATATTTTTTTATTTTAATTCTTATCACTAATAGTGCTGCGGTGCAAAAGTTGCCTGAATTGGTATGAAACGAAAATGATAATAAAGTCCCGGGATCGTGGCCGAAAAAATACATTGTATGCGAGATCTATCTATTTGCTTCGTCTGTGACTTGGTCTGTGCTGTTGGTAAAATTCATCGTCTTGCCGATATGGAAAACGTATCTCAATACGTGAGTCAAGGGCATGAGTCACTTGCTTAAGGTCTTTCAACCCTTTACCTTGTGTCACAAGCTCCAGAAACATAAAAATATATAAAAATAGACCGAATGTGACGTTGCTCAAGATCTTCACAGACTTCCACGAAATCGTGGACGTCTTCTCACGCTACAAGCCAGGAACCATAAAAATATATAAGAATATTTTGAAATATTTATAAATAAATTGGACCTAACGTGGACAATGCCTTTTCACTTATTTGGTAACCGCTCAACTTTCGCTTACTTAGAAAATTATCCACGAAATCGTCGGCTGGTTCTGATATAAGTAGAACTCCTTTATGCTATAAGCCATAGCACCTTTCCAGCATATCTTCTCTTGATTCTTATCGGAGAGATGATCTGCATTCAGAGAGTTCTACTTCGTACTGAGGCTTTCCTTCCGCGTGAAGTTCGCTGCAATATACCGCAGGACAATGTCCTTCAGCATTTTGCAGACAGAGAAAGCCTTATTCAAAACTTTTCCGACGCTTTCGGTTGGATCAGTCTTACTTTCCCTCAAATTCGGGCGCCATTACTCGCTCTTCCGTTTTTTTCGCGAAGAAGAATTTTGCACTCGTCTCCGTAGCCTCAGTCATGAAGTGCACCTGAGATTTCCGCTCAGCCGCGGCCTTCGGCATTTTGAGGATCAAGTTGTAGATGATTGCACGTTATTCCTGTCGTTACTCGAAGTCATACTGGTCTCGCCGTAGTATAGGCACCATGTAGAAACCACCCAAGTTATATGTATGTGTTGCGGCTGCACCTTCAGAGACAAACTGCTTCGCGCGCCACGGTTCCGCATCACCAGGATCCCCTCCCCGGAGCAAAGCTCCTTTTGTAACAATACACTGTTAGTCGTTCTTCTTCTTGCTGCACAGCGTATAACATCTGCAAGAACATCGGTTCTAGTTTACCCCTGAATTCATAGCCATGACGCTTGACGGATTTATAGAATCTACACCATTAGTGCCGTCGCGCATACCTGTATTATAATTAATATTACTGTTATTATTATTATTATCGTTTTTCAGCGGCTCACTCACCTTTACGTTCTTATGAAAGAATAACTCCGCCCTCGTTTGATCCTGTTCTCTTCCCGCTTTAATAGTGATTGCTCCCATACACTACTGTTATTGTTGCTGCTTTTCCTTTGTCGGTTGTTATTGTCAGTGTCTGTCTCTAAGGTTTCCCGAGCCAAGGCGCCTCCGTGATGGTCCTTTGTCACGCAGTGTAATGTAGGTTCAGTGAATGCAGTCGACTTGAATGCAGGAAGATTAATTCTGCGACGTTTATTACAAATCGTCATCGAAATAGTCGCCGTTGTTAATGCAGCGGCTACCAATGCGCTACATGTCGATTTGATGGGTTTTCGTACATTATTTCCTCAAAGATGGTGGATGGAGAGACTCTACTTTTCGAAGGGAGAAAGGGCTGCTCTCTTGGTCCTATTGCTGTCTCTCTGGATTTTGCTCTTTGCGCGCGAGTTCTCAGGATGCTGGTCTGGATCCGAGATGGAATTGTTGACCGACGCGTCGATTACGGTGTGGTCCATATACTATCCCGGGTACAGAATACCAAATCGAGTTTCCTTAAAATAAATACAGAATTGTGGAAAATGTGGACTAATTAAACTATAGCAAAATATATAGCAGAATAATTTGTGCAGAAACATTTAAAAATTTGGTAAGCTGGTATCGCGTATGAATAGAACGAGAAGCAGACTAATTGCGAGATTTTAATAGGAAAGCTTTATTTAGTTCGTGGCAAATGCTTCGATAAAAATAAGAAGCAAATGTATTCCAAATATGTATCATATAAATTCATATATAGAATTAGTTCTTTATCCAACTTTTATTGTATGGTTTTTGCGAGTTTTTGTTTATTCACTACCAAACATCAAGTGCATTATATATAGTGAGTTATATATGCATCTGATGACTAATGCTACACTTTCCATTACATACGACATACTATTATAACTATTTTTTATGATGTTTTTCTGTACGCAAACATAAATGTATCAAGATACAACGTCATATCTATTGTGTTGATTAGCATTTCTACAGAGAAAACATTAATATTTTCAGTGGAAGACATATCCTGTTAAGGAGAACTGTATACTTTTAAATGATTGCATTAATGTAGAAGATGGTCATTTTGAAATGAGAATTTAAAACTTTAGCGATACCTAGATAGTACTTAATATGTAGTATAGATAAAGTAACCACGATCAATCTTACGTTATCAAATTTCAAATCCATTGTTACACACATATTCACATTATATTGAATATATATCTATAATTCTACAACAAAACGTTTACGAACAAACTATATGACATTTTTTCCTGTTTTCATTTGTAGGAAATTACAAAATTTGTAGGAAGTTTCAAAAATTTTTACATATTATAGCGTGCGGATCTGAATACGTATTAGACATTGATTAGATCGGTAGCTTGCTGCCTTCAACGTGAATGAAAGGCAGCTGGTTCAAGTTAAGGTTTGATTATTGTTAGGTTGATAGGATTTTAATTCACTCGTTAGGTTGATAGGATTTTAATTCACTCGTCAGAAGTAAGAATTGATTGGATGATTCAACAATCGAACATTATATCAGTAATGTAAAGGTAAGTAAATAAGATAAGTAGGAGAGTAAGTTGATGCACGTAGCAATACTGCGAGAAGACTGAGCGTCCTGAGATGCCAAATGTAGATGCTCGCTTGAATTCTTGAAAACTACTAACTACTCTGCTAGATTGCTAAAAACTACTGACCTCTTTTTTTACTGACCTTAAGTGGTTATTTTTGTTGCAGTTTCTGGAGTAACGAGTTCCTATAACTTGCATTTAAAGTGAAGAGATAGAGAATTAGTTTTACCTTATTTGGTTTAGATATGTATGATGCATGTAAGTGTAGGTTGCAGCAAAAAACCTGCAGTACTTAAATTTGGTCTTGATGTGGTGTACTGTTATGTGAATTAACTGCGTGTTATTGCATGCTTAAGAAATTTTATCCTAATGTTTAGTGATATGTTTGTATGTTTGTATGGTAAGATTTGAGTTATACGCTATGTTAAGTGCGTTTCATATGAATTCTTGTATAGTTGGAATGTTAGCTATAGAGTGTAGTGTATTAATGGGAGTGTCGTTAAATATGATATGTAGGAATTTATTTTGCAGCCTTAGGATTTTGTTTGTGTGCGTTTTGACGGCGAACCGCCCAGATTTGATGTCCATAGGTGTTGAGTGGCCTAAAGCATATTTTGCATAGATTGATTTTTATGTTCGTTTTCAGTCTGCTGTTTTTGGATATGAAGGGGAAAGGCCTGTGTAAAGCTGGATATATTGTTTATGGCAGCTGCCCATGTGATTTTTGTGTCGAGGATGACTCTCAGCTATTTTGTGGTGAGGGACCAGGGACTGTTCTGCTCTGCAGTTTTAATGGTATTTAGGGTTGAGTTTTTCTTTGTGGTGAATGAAATGGCTTGAGTTTCTTCCAATTTATGAAATATTTTTGTAGTAAATCTAAATGGTCTTGTATGTACTTTATGGCTTATGCGGAACTCCTCGATGAATCGTATATTACGGTGTCGTCAGCAAATATGGCTGTGTGTGTGTTTGCTCTTTTGGAAAGATTATTGATTTAGAGGATGAAGAGTAGAAGTATTAGAACGGATTAAAGGAGTACTAGAATCGAATCCTTATGGGACCACAATTATAACTTTTTTGCAGGCGGATTTTGTTCCATTTATTGAGAAAGAACTTCCTGTTATGTAGGTAGTTATTTATGATGTTTGTCAGTGATGTTGGAATTTTTATCTCGTGAAGTTTAGTTTGGTTATTAGGGCTTTGTGCCAGAGTCGAAAGCTTTATTTAGATCAAGGATGAGTTAGATTGCTCGGTTTTTGTTTTTTTCATGATAATGTGTTCGGTGACGTGCTGTAACTGTTGAATTGTGTAGATAAATATCATATAGGTATAGATGAATGACATTGTCGAAAGACGAATTGATGTGGAATTATTATGTCTGTTTTGTTAATGTATTCTAGAAGATGATGCTGAATGATTTATTCCAAGACTTTATCTAGGATGTCTAGTAGGCTGATCGGTCTGTAATTTGTTATATTATTTGTGGGTTTCCCTCGTTTTGGAATTGAGATAACTTTGGCTATTTTCCAAGCTGTTGGAGAATAGGTAAATTTAAGGCAAGCTTTGTAGATGTAACATAGCTAAACTATTTGGTTTAATTGGAAGGTTTTGTTGGCTGTTAGTTTGTCAGGTCCTGGTGCTTTATTGTTTGGGAGATGTTTGATTATGTCTTTTACTATTTTGGGAGAGCAGAATAGGTGTATAACTGGAGATGGAAGGGTTGAGTGGATATGAGTTAATTTGTGTTCGATGCCTTATTCTATTGGAGAATGTTGGTTATATGCATAGTTAAGTGTATATTTTCGAAGTTTCGCGCGAATCTTTCCGACTTTTCCTCGTCCATATAGAAAAAGGAGTTGTGTAGTATCCGGCAAGACAGATATTATTAATTTGGAGCCACCGGTGATTTTAAAGGTACGTTATAGTGTGATTCGTATTTTTTCTGCTGGATAATGTTTGCTGTCATGTGTCATTTTTTATACGTATTATTTTTTGGGGATTTTATTTGTGAGAATGTTTCTGTGTAGTTTGAAGATCGAATTTTTCGTTCTTTTTTTTTTGGAACTTTCTTTGCATTTTATTTTTGTTTTTTTATTATGAGGAGAAGTGGATTTGTGATTCGACTTATGTTGTAAGTCGAGACTGTTTGTGTTGTCTTTCTGTATGCTTTTTGTATGTATTGCGTGAGGGTTTCAATTTCTAAGTCTATTTCAGTTTCGTTTGTTAAGTATGGTTTAATCTTGATTTTATTGTAGAGTTTAGCATATGTCTTCCAGGCTGTATGTTCTGTCGTTTTTGTTTTTCTTGCTGTTCTGTGCAGTTATAGTGAAAGTTCCACAGGTAGATGGTTGGAGGGTAGGTCATCAATGGTTCGGCAGTTGTAGAAATAAGGTATGTTCGAGAAGAAGATGTCTATGTTGGGTGAGCAGTTTGGTTGTTTGTGTGTATACGTCGGGCTATGGATAATCTGGTAGTCCCTAAGGTTCGAATGATTATCGATGGTTGATTCGTTTACGTTTCTATTGATGTTATTCCAGATGGGATGTTTAGCGTCCCGATGATGAAATGTTCTATTCCGTGAGGAGGGATGATATGGTTTAGATCTGTTTGGCTTATTTCTATTCTGGGTAGGCCGTACGCGGCGTTGACCGTTAGTGTAGGAGTAATTTTTAGTTTGATTGTTATGATGTCTATATTTGGAGAGGTTGGTTGTGGAATATCTTCGATTGGGATATCTTTATGAACGGCTACAAATACTCCTCCTCTTGGTTTATTGGTGGTAAAGGGGGCTCCGTCTTTTCTGCAGATGTTAAAGTTTTTGAGTTGAGTGTGTTTGTGGATGCAAGTCAGGTTTCGGAAATCTATTGCAATATTTGTGTTATAGTCATTTAAAAAATTTTGAAATTCGATGTTTCTATGTTTCACGCTAGTTGTATCCCATAAGATAAGATTTAAGGTTTTTTCTAAGAATCATATTCTAACTCTTTGACTATTTGCACTATGGTTTTTACTCTATCGAGGTTGTTTGTACATTTAGTGTAGTGTAGTTTTGGATCAGTGTAATAATTCTTAGAAATAAATCTAGGTTGGTTGATTTAAATTGGTCTATTTTGTCTGCGAGGTCATGATTGTAATACTGTTCTTGCGTTGGGGGATTATACGGTGGTTTTTGAGATGATAAAGCTTTTGCGTATGTGAGTTCTTGTTTAGCTGCGTCCTTTGTTAGCTGCGTAGTGGAAACAATATAGGGAGTTTTGATGCAGGGAAGGATAGGAAAGTGATGTGTTTGGGGAAGGATTGGTGATGGTTGTTATGGTGGTAGCTGGAATTTGTTTGTGTACAAATTTTCTTTGTTTAGGAATGCTAGAAAGTCAGAATATCTTGAAAAATTTGCTGGATGATCTCCTTTGCAATTCGAGCATGTTGCTGGAGTTTCGCGAGTTTTTGTGCAATTTCTGTTGTCATGAGGTCCAGCGTACTTGTCGCATACTGCCTTATTGTTGCAATTAGTAGATGTGTGTCCTTGCGCTTGGCATTAGAAACACTGTACGGTGGGCATTTGTGATTCAAATTTTTCCCAGTATACTTTAACGTTTTCGATGAATCTGATGTGATTAATTTGTGTCAATGATGTCCCGGGTGCAAAAGTAACCCGGTATATAGAGTATTTAGTATGAGCCGGTATCTCTGAGCATGAAATAAACCCTGTTTGGACCCTGACTTTCGATGTTTTTGCATATTCTTGCTACTGAAAGCCTAATTAGTTCTTTTGAAACAACTTGGGTTGTGTTTTCCGAGCTTATTGTCTATATATGATACTTAATATCGTTTCTACATATGATTTTGAAATCGTTGAAGTCGTTTAAATTTGCATAGTTTTCAGTTCATATGAGATAAATTTAATTTGAAAGGCATTTCTGAATTTTTTCTTTAGGGCATCCAGTAGCTTGATATGGCCAATGTTTCCACGTATATACATTGGAGGAGGCTGAGGGTTTTACGTTAGGTAAATTTGAGTTAGATGTAATGTTTCTGTGTGCTGTGGTATTTCCCGTAAAAGATTTAGAGTTTAGTTTTTCGTTGTCTGGTTCTGTTATTAAACATTCAGCAAATATGCTGAACCTATTTTTAGTGTGGATGTCTGGATTAATAGAATCCATACCTTCAATTTTGTTGATTTTGATGATCGGAGATGAAAGCGATATCGGAAAGCGACGTTGACCGTCTACGAGTGGCTATGATCTTGACTTTTTTCTCCTTTAGTTTTCTTCTTCCTGTTGTGATCCTTGAAGTGAATTTGTTCGCAATTAATATAAGCTGGCCTGACTTATGGCTGCTTCGTATTCAGGTTTCTCTGAACTAAATGGTTTTCTCGGGGGAGATTTCCAGTTGTTAGGTTTGATTGTCTAACTTAAAACCGAAAGTTTCCCTGAAGCTTTGCCCCTAGAGCGTTGTTTGCTCCAGTAACCATCGAACCGACTGTTTGATTTTGCTCGAATACTAACGGCCGTTAACACTGTGCTGTCTATCACTCAGCTTGTCGAACTACCGGAATCGAATTTGAATCTATTAATCTTTTAGCCATCCAGGCCATTTAAAATATTATGGTTGTGTTTGTGTGTATGAGTGTATGAGCGATGAATGTTTCGAGCAGATGAGGAATCAGTCGTCAGCGAGTGCAGAGATAGCGAGAATCAATGAGTAAGTAGCGAGTTCTGAGAGTGTGAAGACGTAGCGAAGTCAGAAGAGAATATAGCAAGTTAAATAAAATTTCTAATTTTAATAAAATATCCTTTTACACCAAATTCCTACATAATCAAAGTAATTAGGGTCATTATAGACTATAAATTATAAACCCAGAAAAAATGCTTCTATATTATATAGGGGTGGAAAGCAGAAAAAGTTTTAGTCTCAAGAATTGTAAAAATTCAAACGTCTGTGATGACATTGGAAAGCTTTGTTTATTATCAGAATTGTTCATTATCGCCATGATATTCTTGAAAACAGAAAATTTCATTTTAGAACTTGCTATATGATTCTTTTTCGCCGTTTCATTTGTAGGAACTGAACGGTAAATAGACTACTATTTCCATAACCGCGATATCTAAGGTTGTCATTATCTAGCGTGTTTGTAATATGATGTGCGATCGCGTGATGAATCGGCTTTGTCTCTTTCTCTCTTCTTCTTGTACAAACTGCCGGAGAATACAAACGTATCTTGTAAGATATACAGAATAGAGATAGATTATAAAAGTTAAATTGATCTTATTAAGTGATCCACCCACGCAAAATCCAACATCATTAAACTTGGATTAATTGACAAAAATTCAAGAAATTCCAACTTCGCCATTCTAATGCTTAAGGTTTATTAAATAGAGAAGGTTTTATTTTTCAAGTCTATGGTAAATCTAGTCAGGAAAATAATTTTTTAATGTTTTTACAGAATGTTTTTACGTTTGAATTGTTAGAATAAAAGACTTTCTTACTTTCCTGTCTGCAACATGATGTAAAATTATCTTTGAAAAGAAAAAGTGAAGGCATTACACTTTAAAATAAGATTAATTGGATTGTTACAATTTCTATTCACAAAGTTATAATAATTTAAACTTTAAATTTTCAAGTTTCGACAGTTCTCTATTCAGTATACCTATATTTTCGTCCATTTTTGTACATTTTCTGTTTCCTATAATATTTATTAACTAATATTATTCTAAATGCATCTAATTAAGAAATGAAAAATTTAATACTACATATTTCAAAAGATAAAATTCTAAAATAATTCTTAACTAACTAATGAAAGGTATTAAAAAACATAAATCTGAGTAATTTATTATAAATTTAAATTTATTGCTACTTCTGTACATAATTTACAAAAAATTTACGCAGGTGAGCGGAAAATTTGTACAATTTATACAAACCTAATTCTTATAAAACATTCTTTCATCAACACTAGGTTTCGTTCATTTGCTATATGAGCAAAATTTAATAAATTTTTACTACCTTCTCTTGGCAATTTTTGCTGACATTTATTAATAAAATAATACGAACTATTTTCTCAAATTTCTCATTTTTTAATTTTCAAGTTCTGTATCTGTCTCTGCGAACATCAGTTTGACGTAGAAATAATACAAAAATATAAGGTATACAAAAAATGGCCGGAGATCTAGAGACAAACTTGTACAGATAAATTTTACTATGTACAGATAAATTTACTATTCTATACAGGAAATGACCGTAAATCTAATGTATGAAGAGACAAATTTTTGTTATGTACAGGTAAATTTTTCTATATATGTACAAGAAATGCTGGTAAGTTTAATATATGTACAAACAAATTTAACTGTGTTATATTATTTACATTAAGAATTTCTATTTAGTCAAATAATTGTACCAAATATTTATGAAGTCAAATAAGAAAATAGAAATTGTTAATGTAAATAGTATAACAAATTAAAATTGTATTCCTACACATGGGACACATGAAATTTTGATTTGTGTCAGACAACTTGCGCTGAAAGAGAAAAGTGAACATTAATTTCAGAAGAGCTACTAATTGTATAAACTATAAAATTTCATTATATATCCCAGATGTTCGGCCTTACGGAACACAAAGGAGGTGGGGTTCGCACCGCGAAGGACAAACTCATCGAGCCAGGGAAAGTAATTTTATAATTTCTAATTTCTTGACGGCAGAGATCTCCCGTGACCATATTCCATGTCCTGCGTAACCTTGCATGTTCTATTGTGGTCACACCGGACTACCAATTCCAAGACTCGTCATACTCGGCGCTCGATAAATGATTTTATCGCAACTTTTTTTACGACATCCATAAATCCAAACCCATATTGCGAGGGAAACATCCTAGGACCGTTGGAAAGTGCGGATACTACGTTCTGGGACCGACCTCGCTCACATCTGGAAGCAACTAACATACCTCCCTAAACCATAGAAATCAGCTATATAAGACCAACGCACAAGACAACAGTCGAGGCAGTCGAGGCAGTCGAGGCAGTCGAGTCGAGTCGAGTTCTTCGAGTTCAGAGGACAGACAGAAGTTGAGTTAGTTCGAGAGTTACATCACGAGTTCAGTTGAGTTAGAGTCAGAGTTCAGTTGGAGTCATTCGTGATAATAGTGTAGTGCTGCAGTGCCAGCCCTAGTTCCCTTCATCACACAACGGATACACGAGAAAAAAGAAAAGCACAAACCCAAAACAGACGTGGAAAAAACAGACACACGGCCTGCGGCCAAAAGAAAGGCCACGGAATATGTGCTCCATCCCATAACAATAAGGAAGAGATCACCCTCACCATCAAAAACAGGGCCAATCGAAATAACTAACATAGGTATAGAAACAAAACCTAATATCCTACACAAAATAGATTCAGCATTTTCGCCGACTGCATATTGCAAGATACCGACCGAGCCAACACAGAACAAACAAACAAAGATCTTAACACTCAACCGGAAATTCCCTAGAAACCTACCAACGTAAAGCCACCGCCTATCTACTTACTTATGGAAATATTAATCACGCAAAATTATTAGAAGCACTAAAAACCAGCTACAACAACAGATACTACATAAAATATGTCTCTCAAAAACTTAAAATCATGTTCCATAACCTAACGGACTACAACGATTTCAAGAGGTATGCCGAAAACAAAACATTCAGTTCCACACCTTCCTCATACAAAAAAGAATCAAAACCACCCGAAACAACATCTGGCAAAACCGCCTAGAAAAAATAGAGAAGCCAGATTACACACGTACAAGATGACAGGATTGAACCCCCCCCCCCCCCATGTCGCTGCTAAATGAACCTGCAGATAATTCCACACACTACACGGACCTAGATAAAGCAATTGTCCTTGCCGCATACTTCGCCAAAACAACGACAAGTTAGAACCGAACACTGCAAACAATCCGATTAACCAGCCCTCCCCACAGACCACTTTCACAACAAGGGAAACACTTCCACTCTCCACAACGCACATCACGATAACCCCCCACATCATACACAAAATAATCACAAAGCTATCAAACAGCAAAGTCCCCGGTCCAAACACGATCTCAAACGTCGAACTAAAAAATCTTCCTAAAAAAATCATGGTGCAAATATATTACATCCTCAAAGCATGTCTCCAACTATCATACTTTCCCAAAACTTGGAAGCTAGCCAAAATTCATCCGGTCCCCAAATCCGGTAAACCAACTACAGAAGCCACCAGCTACAGGCCCATCAGCCTATTAAACACACTAAGTAAAGTACTAGAAAAAATCATTCACCACCATCTCCTCAAGCATCTTAACAACAACAACATAATTATACCACAGCAATTTGGATTCTGTAAAAAGCACTCGTCTATTAATTAACTACAAAGAGTTGCGGAGTACGCCACAATAGAATTAAACAAAAATAGAATAACACAACTGATACTATTCGACCTCGAGAAAGCGTTCGATACGGTCTGACATGATGCCCTACTGTACATACTATGAAAAATCAGAACTCCCATTCCAATGACCAACATCATCGAAAACTATTTACAAGACAGACAATTCTATATGTCAATACAAGGAACCAAATCAAAGACACACATCATCAAGGCCGGAGTACCGCAGGGCTCCATACTCAGACCAACGCTTTTCTGTACATACATTAACGACATTCGCACTACCACTAACACCCAAGCTGCCATATATGCGTCATCATGGAACCTGACACAGGCAACGAAGTATTTACAAACCCACATCAACGCCATGTTTCGACTTGAGTCGAAAATATACCACTCAAAGTCAAGGTCAAATTACCTAAACACGGATTAACCTAACGAACCAAAACCTTCAGATTCAAACTGTATCAAGGAACCTGCAGGTATTTGAAACTTTTCCTGCAAGCCTAATCTCATCTCATCATACAAACAAACCACATAAATGTCCACAAACGAATAATATCTTTATGCAGGTTAAAGGGCACTCCAGGCCCAAGGTACTGCAGACGAGACATTCGAACTAATTAAATGAAAAAAAAAAGAAAAAAAAATTATTTTGTTATTCATTCACAAGTAGTCAGTTTAGATGCGGCCATTTCCGCGTCAGTCACAAGGAGAGCTAGCGTGCACTCTCCCGACACATCACACATCTACAGTTATAATTAACATTTGTATAATCGTAAAATATAAGTATTTATTCCATATCTTGACTTCATTCGTTAAAACATCTCTCCGGAGACTGTAAAAGGCACGACAAGAGAGCGACTAGCGAAGCGGGTGAGCAACTAACGTTCACCGTCGTGCTTGCCATAACAGTCACAGTATTATATAATCTGCAAAGATGTAAAAAAGGAACAAAAAATTAACATAACAGTAGTGAATAAAAGTAGTAGAATAATAGTAGTAGTATAATAGCAGTATATAAAACGTATATAGTACGTAATATGGTAAGAAAGTAGCTGGAAACTTACTTAACTCCATTAGAATGGCATTCATGATGCTTTGGAGTAATTCTTCCAGTTTTTTAATATTCAAAGTATTCACATGGAAATTCTTTAATTCGATTGTAGTTTTGTCTTGTTCCACAAGACAAAATAGTATTGCATGTTTTACTATATGATACGCACCTAATTGTACACTAGATACAGGAGATTGGAGGAATTTCAATGCTAATCCAACAGTCCTTGTAAGAAATGTATGATTTTTGAAAATTATATTGCCATTAACCATTTTCAGCCTTTCCTAAGTGATCCAATAATATAACAACTTCCAAAGCTGTTGTTTTTTCACTGTACACATCTGTGACATCAAATTTAAAATTGGTTAAAAATTGCGGATAAAAAAATCAATGACTTAAATTACATATAACTAAAGTATACCTGCACAAAGCATCCAAAATTCAGTAATTCCACTGAATATCCGATAAAAATATTTTTCCATTTTTTCATTTTTGTGATATTATTATTACTTTTTCCTGGTCATGTTTGTTAATTAAATCTTGGACCGCGCGATATAGTTGACACATGGCTACCAGCAGTGTAAATGCCTGTGAAAGTAAAAAGAAATTTATAACAAATTAGCAAATTTGAATTAACAAATAAAAAAAATTAACAAATTTTTTCAAATAATGTTAATAATTAATTGCATACCTCGAAATCAGTAACATTTTGTTTTGACTTCCTAATGAAATTCGGCCGTAGGACTAAAGAAGTCAGAATAAAATTCCAGTTTTCATATGTCAACTTACATGGAATTCTCTTGACGATTTCTGTCGATAATCTTATACGTTCCAAACATAGATTTATCCCAAGAAATTTGGGAAATGTCTATAAAAATCACTATAAGAAGGAATAATAGAAACTTTGCATTTTTGACATAAGCATGTTATTGCATTATACTTTATGTAAGAAGTAAAATATTACCAATCCAATAATGAAAGATGTATCTTCAAAATATTGAATACTTTGAAATATTGTCTTGCTCCATCAACATACTTCTTACTACTATTAATCCAGGAACGTTATTACTGGATATGCTGGATACCCATGTATTAAAGGTGTTGTGCCAATTTTGAAGTTTGCGAAGAATCTAAAATAAAATTTTCTTTCATCGCACAGAACATACTAACATATTGAGATTTTAAAATTGATTTTAAAATTTTAAAATTGATTGACTATCAGTGCTAAATTTACCTGTAAATTTTGAAGTCTCATTTCTTCGTTTACAGTAAATATGTTCTTACTTTTACAACTTCTAAATAACTCTTTGGGTTCTTTGGCAGGGCACAACTTTGTACAGCAAAAGTGTATTGTATATGGCAGTACATTTTCATATTTCGAATAATTTCTGCAAATACAATAAATAAAATTAGCATTTTATGAACTTACTAAATACTAAACTATATATATTTAAAATACGTACAATGTCAGATAATCACGAATTTCGTGAAACGTATCTTCGTTAGCATGTAACTATGTGAAATTTTTTTTGTAGAATCGCCAAAGTTTTTTTCACATCGTCATAATACTTGGTCTGAAAATATGTAATTGTTCAATGAAGTATCAGTTCTTTTTGTTATTGAATTTTCTTAAATGTTTTCGCACAGATTACCTATGATCATACTTACAAATTTATAATACTTGGTGTAAATTTCACCTAGGATAATAGAATATATGATATTAATTAATAAATTTGTAATTCCTGGTAAATCTACGTTATGTATCAATAATCTTTCGATGCCATCGACTGACCTCAAGCATAGATTATTTAATATATCTATGTTGAGCAGTGCCCACTTCAAACAATTTTTAATATTATCTATTATTGTCTCACTGGTTAAATCAGTGGACACACATTTTTGATCAATTTTTTTGTTTTGATCAAAAGATGATAGGTGTAGTTTACCAGTTACTACTTCTTCATATACAATCAGACGAGTAGTCTTAGACATCCAAGTTGTTATATCAGAAATCTTTAAAAATGTTGAAATAATTTCTTTTCATAGGAAACCTTATCATTATGTATAGTTTCGACAAATCGACTGCTGTGTTGACTAATATTTTTTTCTTATACGAATGTTATTGATATCTGACACATAAGGAATACGTTATAAGAAATAAACTAACGATTTATATTTTATAAATAATGTAATATAATTGTCTTACATTTTGTAATTATTCCATATAAAAGTTGCACACAATTTAGTCACGTTAATAAATTTGGATTGTGATAATTTTTGAACTGCTTCCAGAAGAATTTTTGTCCACATACTTCGTATTACTTTGGTGAAAAGATGATTACAATGAAAGTAATTTCTCAAACGTAGTTCGAAAAGAATTCCTAATATTCGTACCGCCCCAACTATTGTTTTCTTGTTAGGCCATGCTAGTGGGACTAGACAATAAATGAAGTTCATGAAATCCAGAAAATATTTTTCATCTATTTCGTAAAATGAATTGCAAAATACAGATATGATTTCACTGACTACTGTTTTTTCGTTTGTTGACAGCTCAGACAAAAAAAAAAAAGTATACTTTTGTGGTTGTTGATGCGTTTACCAAATTCACGTGGTTATATGTCACAAAGTCCGATTCATCGATCTTTTCTCTTGCCCTTGTTCGAATCCCCTCGCGTTCTTCTTGAAACATAGTGATTCATTCGTCCTCTATCAATCGCCAAATCACCACATTTTCACGCATCTTAATATGTGTTCAGAACAATAAATGAAACGGAGTAGTATTAGTACTCCTACTGGGTGTTGCATTCAAATATTTTTTGCGCAACCTCAAGATACTTGTAGCATTCCTCTGCTTTTGGTGCAGGTAACTTCGTCAGCAAGGATATGAATGTTCTGTTCTTTTAACCTGACCATTGCTTGCGGAACACCTGTCGTTATCAATACATGCTGTATTTTTTCGTTCTTACAATAATCTTCAAAGGCAGCTCATGTAAACGCGATCTGAAACAATTCTTCTAGGATTTCCAAACACAGCGAATTACTTCTTTAATCGATCGATTGCGCCGTAACAATAATTAATCTGTAGTTATAATTTTAGTTTAAATATATGTTTAAATATAACAGATGGCTTGTTTGTTGATCATAGAAATATGATAAAATATGAATGAGATGCGAGAAGTCCAACTTAGGCATGGAGAGCTTTTTCTTTTTAAAAGACCAGAATCGAGCGAGTTGTAATAGTCGGAGAGAGCATCCACAAAGAGCTGTTAAAAGTGTCAATTGTGTTGTTAAAAGAGTTTATTTGAGCTGTTAATTTGTATTGATTGAATGTTATTTGTCTTCTTTAATTATTCGTTGTTCTATTATCATTATTCCTATTGAATAAATATTATTTACATTATATCTGTCGATATCACGCTTTTAAGCATAAAAAAAATTACTATTAGATAAACGTAGAAATTACTCTATGCTACCATGTAGAAATTACTAATCTAGTACGAATCACTTAGCTACCATCTATTTACAGTGAGTGATTTTAATATTCGGACATCATACAATCTTCACTTTATCGCATTGTAATTTTATTAACAATTAAGGAAAAAAGTACATATTTAGTCTTAAATTACATTGCTACATAGGGTTTAATTAACAAAAGCATAAATTTTATTTATATAATGTATAACGTTTGTTAGATAATACATTATAAATGAAATCATGTCTAATTTTGATGACAATAATATTCGGACACCTCGGAATGTAACAATTTGCGTGAGTTATTGTGATATTTAACAGTTTTGAGGTATGTTTACAATCATTATAGTTCGCGTATACTATTTCAAGAAAATCAGTTGTACAGTATAAATTTCCCGTATCCGTATTCCCATTTTATCCGAATACCTTAATAGGACGTTCTATCATTCGGACGTTCTGTTATTCGCACAACGTTTCGTAGTGATGTGCACATACATGATACAATGTATATAGATGTACATAAATACTTTCCTGTGTTCGGCCGGTTAAATATAATCATATCAATTTAGATCTAGCTAGTAGACAATGATAGATCGCATTCTACATGTGACATTCTTAACCAGAAGGACGAATTTATAAAAGTTATGTTTTTGCTACCTAATATAATTTCACTCATACAGCCACTAGATCACGGAGTAATTGAGTGCTTCAAACGACTATATAGAAAAGATTTGCTTAAAAAACTTCTGTTTACTTTTTCAATTGAATGAAGAGAGTGTAGCAATATAAGAAACTAAATTTAAAAGATTGCTTTTACATAGTGGCAAATGATCGGAGAAACATTAAAAAATGAAATGAAGAGCACCGAGAAAGCTTTTAATGCATGAAATTGAAAAAATTAGTGAACAAGAAAGAACAGTAGAAGCAGATATTGAAGAAGCTGTCACTACGTAGGACACAGCTGTCGCTGCGTAGAATATCAGGATGGGATTGTGACAGCAATGATGTAATGTAGTGATTTCAGTGCGATAAGGACAATAGTAGCGATGAAGACATAACATAAATTTTACACAAATAGAAGCAGCAGAAAGTCGGACGATGAGGACCTGCCTTTGCATGTCGAAGCATTTGAGTCATTTGTAAAAGGATGGTTTGAGGCACAACAGGAATGTAATTCTACGTAGTTGCTTACAATAAAAAGTTTATGTGACTTAGCGGCGAAAGATATGGGACCCTTAGATGTTGAAAGAAACTGTCAATTTTCATTTCTACTTGAATAAATGAAGTTCAATGCAAAAGAAAGTGATTGTTCTATTATCCGAAAATTCCACTATCCGGCCACGTTTGTCTCTCTGTTAATTTGGATATGGGAGTTTGTACTGTATTTGAATATTCACTGAGTTCATTAGTAATAATGGGAAACACTTCGTACAACATACGCCAACTTGCCATTTTTTACAGTGCAAAAGGGAAATCATACAGAGAAATTGCAGCAATGCTTAACATTAAAAGTACAGTGGGAGATATTATTAGACGGTTTAATTGTGAAAATGGGATAGAATTTATTCCTCAAAGAGGCCAACGAAAGATTTTAGACACGTATGATAAGAGAAATATTATACGAAAGATAAAGAAAGATCCTACATTAAGTGTACCAAAATTATCTGCCGAAATTTTTAATGAAACTGGTAAGAAAATGCATCCACAAACAATACGCAGAACATTAAAAGAAAGTGGTTATAACGAACGAGTTGCTCGGAAGAATATATGTGAATGAAGCTTATAGAAAGAAATGATTAAAATTTGCGAAAGAATTTCTTTTAAAAGAAGATATGTGATGGAATGATGTTGTTTTTAATGATGAGAATAAATTCAACATTTTTGGATCGGGTGGACGAAGAATGGTGTGGCGAAGGAAAAAGGAAGAACTAAAAATTAAAAATAGAAGTATAGCCGAGTATAAAACACGGAGGTGGAAATGTACTCGTATGGGAATGTATCTCATCATTTAAAACGGGCGAATTAAGTTTTATTGATAACATAATGGACAAAAATGTATACCTCAATATTTGAAAAAATAATTTACATAAAAGTGCAAATGGAAGTACATTTAAGTATTATCAAGATAATGATCCCAAGCATAAAGCACGTATTGTACAGGAATATCTAATGTATAATTTTCCAAAACTATTTTGGAATTTTCCAAATTAACAGCCGCCACCTCAGTCCCCAGATCTGAATCCTATAAAAAAATTTATGGGATGAATTAAATTAACGAATTTCTAATAAATCTTCAAAATCAGACATGATTTTATTTAAAACATATTATTTAATAAATGTTATACATTATATAAATAAAATGTATGCTTTTGTTAATTAGACCCTACGTAAAAATGTAATTTAAGACTGAACAATTATTTTTTTAATTGTAAATAAAATTACAATGCGATAAAGTAAATATTGTACAGTGTCCGAATATTAAAATTACTCACTGTAAATAAATGGTAGCTAAGTGATTTGTGCCAGATTAGTAATTTCTACAGCGTTGTTTCTAATAGTGATTTTTTTATGCTTAAGAGCGTGATATCAACAGATATAATGTAAATAATATTTAATAGGAATAATGATAATAGAACAACGAATAGATGAAGAAGACATAAATAATTATATAAGTCTTTTATTATAATATTCATACAAAATACATACACACTCTTATATATTCTACATAACCTCTTATATACTCTTTAATCTCTTTACAGAATCTTTACACGTGGCTATTCTTTCTACTCACGTAACACACAACTGATACATTTTTTTCTTCTCTTCCTTTGTTCTACTACATTTTTTTGTCTGCCGCTGCCTAATATATATATTCATAATATAAGTTATCTAATAGTTAACCTAATCATACGTAGGATGGCTACACCCATCCGTGTCTTATCACAATACAAATGGACTATATACTTAACAATATCTCTACAATATTGACAAAATTGTTTCCTTATTTATATGCTCGCCACTGTATGTCCTGCGACTGAACAAGATCAATGCAAGGCAGAATGTAGTCACAGAGACGTTAACTCGTGCTCCAGCAGTGCTATAGACGCATTGAGAAACGCAATGCAATTATATCGTACAGTATAAGCTAGCAGTGGGGAAAAAATTTGAAGTGGATCAGAAAACCGGATCTCATAATCATTTCAGGCATTCGACGCTAGTTATCAATAAGTAGTCAGTGACCAAATCAGTTTATATAGTACACACAAAAATAAAATTGATAAATACTCCAAACCGCTAGAGAATGCTATTAAGGAAAAGTATAAGGTCAAAGATGTATGAAGCACATCCATGACACTCATACCGCATTGTATGGAGTATGTCATCGGCCAATGAAATACCTGACGAAACATCAACCGCACAAAAAAAGGCTGATAAGAGAAGAGGATCATCCATGAAACTGCTGCTCCCTATCTCAGGCATAATACAAAGTGGAGTTTTAGTGAGTATATACTACACGACGTTTCACACTACCATCCGACAATATCTCGATGGTGTGCGTAATGTGACGTTTTTCCACCTTCAAAAAAAAAAAAGAAAGTAAATAACCAGCATAAAGATATTTACCGCGAATAACTTGTGATTTACTTTTGTGTAATAACATTATTGCACACTATCGTGTAAGCATTAATGCCAGCTCATTTTGTTTAATTTATATTTCATCTACCGAATTTATTTATTTTATTTTAATTTAGTCGATAGTTGCCGGCGGTACGTTATTTATTATTTTCCGCGTCTATTTATATTTTATATTTTATCTGTTTGACCGTTTTTATTTATTTTTATTTATTTATTTACGACTGGTTTTAGTTAGTACTTATTTATTGTTTTACCACTTTTATTCTAACAAATTTTATTTTATTTTATTTTATTCCATTTTACTTTCTCCAATTTATTTTACTCGATCACATTCGCGCTAAACTCGGTTATTTTCATATAAATCCGTCCAACACTGGACAATTAACACGATGGTGCCGCCCGCAGGGAAACTAATGCTTCAGCAGTCGTACTAGAGTATTAAACCCTAGTATTAAACTTCTAGTACTTATTAAACCAAAGAGAGTCTATTTCTAAGAGTTCTAAGGCTATACAAAATAATATAAAAAAAGGAAAAAGTATGGAGGGAGGAAGTGACCTTCCTCTAGTCTCACTGCTAGTCTTTGAACATAATACAAAGATCATTTGCAATGATCAGGACTCTAGAAAAACAGTGAACTTGAGGCAAACTCTATCATTCGAGAATATGGCCCTTGATGAAACCGACAATGGGGACAATGAGGCGATATTCGACACGATGTATAAAAAAATCTTGAAAATGACGATCATTGCTTTTAATAAGATTGTGGTTACACAGAGAGTTGTTATCAAGTAAAATTTTACGGACATTATTGGAAACTGTGATACTGCATATTTGTCCAGCAATATGGATGCAACAAGATGGTTGTTCATCAACAGATGAACGAATCAGATTGCAAGATTGAGACAACAGGGAAAAAATTGTGAATTTCAAACGGAGGAATTAGACATTTATGGTCAAGTGATAGAAAAATGTCTTTTCAATTACGATGTCGTTTGTTGATTAGTGGAGATTTCAAGTTAGAGAATGTTTCGGAAATTGCGAGAACGATCCAGGCGATCGAACTGAAAATAAAAAGAATCGAACAACAGACAATAGCTGTGAGACTGCGCACAATGGTCAAAAATCATCGAAACACGAACTAAATTCAAATATTCGACTTTCTTCAAATTTAATGTATTTTAGTTTATTGACGTTTATGCGTACTAATACGAACACATAGTATTCAGATTGAATGTATTCCAACATTACTGACGTGACGTCAATGTCATCGCGAGTGGGTATCGTAACGGTGGACATTTTTCGTTAATTTATTTTCGCTTGGAATCGGTAAACTTGGGTAAAATAAAATGCCGACAAAAATGAAAGATAAATATACTACTACTCAAATCACGAAAACGAAATTCAATAAATAGGCAATAATGGTGGCGAAAATATCACAAAATGAAATACATCAATGAACAAACAGACGTCTGGATATAAGCGGCATGGTACAAAAGGAGATAATTAGTTGGGTAATAAAAAAAATATGTAGCGCTACGAATAAAACAAATTTCAATAAATAAAGTAGATAGATAAATAATTAAATAGTTAAAATGTCACGAAATAAAGTAGACTGATGAATAAATGGACGCTTAATAGGATATACAAATGGAACAAAATAAAATGGATTATACGATCGCATTCGATTAAACAAAATTCGATAGATAAATATGTTGAAATACAACGACTTGATCATCCAGCAGTGTAAGCCCATTGCAAATGACTTTGTGAGGGGCAACGGTTGTCATCTGTTTTTCTGTCTTCTTCCCACTATGCTTTCTTTAGTCACGGACGGGACCATACCGAGCAAAAAGTTCAGTTCTTTGCCAGTCCTTGCCGCGTGACTACTTCATTGTATCATACATTAAATAAACCATTCGTTTTTTTTTCCCCACAGAAGTTTGTTATATTTCACTACATTTCTTACAAAATAAATAAATATGTAGCTGGGATATAATAAAGAATAAATAAGCGCATAACAATTGATTAAAATTCGCTGAAAATGAGACAACAAAGACATTTTAACTTGGCGATATTACATTATACTTAATGGGGGCGCTCCACATAATTAGTAAAATTATACGTTTTGACCCTTTGCACTCGAGAGATGACTTTCAGGCACAACTTGATTTGATGCGGTAATTCGAGCGGAAACCACGTTTATTTATGTTTCTTTAGTACTTGAAGCGTTTATATCAATATCGTTTCATAAGAGGGTTCCTAAGCTCTTTATAATCTTACGAAATGTAGAATAATATACCTTCAAAAAGTTATAAGATTTTCTTATCTCAAGTCCGTGATCGCGGATTGGAGTGTGTCTTCAGCGTTAGTCAAGCGCGACAGTCGTGGCATTATACGCCGCACGAGGGAGAATCCGCCCTCTATCGGGAACTTGACGCAAGCAGAGAGCGGCGCGCGCAATCCTCGCGAATTTACGATCAGAGTCCAAGTGACATGGCTCCAACCGCGAGCAACACCAGCGACACCTTGGTGGTGCCGCTCACGTTCCCCTTCCCCCGACTCTTCGACTATCCACTGTGCCGACCGCTTAGCCGGGAAGACCGCAATGGAGCGAGAGGAACGTACTCCACTCACTTCCACCTCGCCAAACACTAGAAGCTCCATCATCCCTCGCACACCATCAAATGGAGCTGCGGGGTATGCGGATTCGAGGGAAGTGGAGCCTACCAACTAAAGACGGTCAAACTGCACCACCCCAACGCCCATGCACAGAGTCGGGAATCGCCGACGGGAAGAGGGAGCGTCACGGTGACGGCGGTCACGACCGCGACCACAACCACGGCGACTACGATGACGGCGAGGGCACGTCTAGTGAATCCCGTCGTCGCGAGAAGTGTGCTCTCGCTCAATAGAGCGAGGACGACGTCGTGTCCAAGCAAAACACTGACCACCACCACAGCGGTTGTAGGATCCATCCGCCGGGCTCCCTGCGTGGCAAGACCAACGCCGCTCCAGAGGACCACGCCGTGCAGGGCAGCCCCCCGTCAACCACGGTAACGGGGACCGTCGCGTGCTCGGACACGACGAGCATCCATCTGAAATCACTGACTCAGGATGGAGGGGCCGCGGGAGCGTCGGGGGCGTTCCGACGCGTCACCCCGAGCCCCTCCGCTCCGCAGCTACTAGTATTAGGGACGCCGGGCTACACCGAGCGGGTGACTCCCAGCGATCGACGTTCCTCGGGCGCTGCCTCGACACCGCCATCGCTTGCCTCTTTCTCGACCACCTCTGAGTCCTCGGGGGCCGCGGTGTCGAAGGCGGTGACCCGGGGAGATCCGACGAAGATGAGGACGAGGACAAGGACGGCATCTGCGCGGCCCCCGCAGCGCTGGATAGGCGACGACGACGACGACGAGGATGCCGACTTTGCTCCCAGGCGGATACCCCCACCTTCGCCGTCGCGCGTCCTCGTGCCCTCCCACTCTGCCTGCACCACCAGTGAGGAAAAGCACCTCCCCTCGCAGCACCACTCCAGTGACGGCGAGGAAAAAGAATTCATCATCTGCAAGTAAGGTGCCCACGCCGCCTGGAACGGCGAAAATGCCTCCAGCCTCTGCAGCCACCGTCGTCCAGCTGCGCGCGGGTCGCGCAGCACCCATGAAGAAGGCGGTCTCTGCGTCGGCCTTGGCTGCTGCTGCTGCGTCAAGAGGAAACTCCAAGACCCCCCCTGCAACATCCTCCAAAGCCACCCCACCCACCGCGAGGTCCCCCCCGGGGATGCGAACACCGACGGGCTCATCAATGTCGTCCCCGGGGCCACACCCAAGACGTAAAAAAAGGACCCCTCCGAAAGGGAGTTCAACCTCCCCCGCGAGTGCCCCAACCCCAAAGGCTTCCACCCCCTCTCCCCCACCGGCTCGAACAGCGAGAAGCTGGCCCAACCCCCCGCCCGTTTCGCTGATAACGACCTTCGTTGAAGTCGTCAAGGGTCGATCCCCTTCGCCGCTGGCTCCCCCGTCCGCCCGCCCCCTACTGCAGCCGTGCTAACGGCGGCTGTAATCTCTACCCCATCATACAGCAGGCCAATCCCCTCGCCCGCCACCTCCCCGCCGGCCATCGGTCTCAATCGGGTGGCGTTGCTGTCCCCCCACGAGCCCAGCATCGCGAGGAGCCCAACAACCCCGCCTGCCCTAGCACGAGGGATGCTAACGGACAACGGTACGCCACAATACCCCGTTTCATCGGTCTGTCCTCTCCCCACTATCGAGGAGGACCTTCACTCGCCTGAAACAAGCCCAAGGGCGACCCCAGAAGCGAGGAGCCCCCGACCCATCGGGGCGAAAGTGCCCGAAGGCACCGGGTTACTTCCACCCTCGAAGATAAACAGCCAGGAAGTTACCAACGTCGGAGACAAGGATGCCTGGACCCCCGCAGAGGTCCGCTATAAGAAAAGAAAAGGGGCTGAGCTCCCACGACCCTCCACCCGCAAGCAGCAGCAGCAGCCACAACAACAACAACAGCAACAACTCCACTGTCAACAAGAGGGTCGACAGTTGCCCCGACCTTCTACCCCCCCTGCAGGCGCAGGAGTGGTGCGCCCCGATGCAGGGAGGGGTCAAACGAACACGCGGCCGCGAGGAACGCGCGTAAACGTTCCAACTAGGGTCGCAGAGTGCACCACCCGACCGGGCGTCACTTCAATATCGCGGCGCCCCGGTTCCGTCCGGGGCTGCGTTTGTAGGTGCACCTGCAGCCGCCGGGATGTCACCGTCGATACGCGAAGAGGGGGGTGAGTTCACCGCCGGAACCCGCCCTCGAGCGACGGTTCCGAGTCGCGATCAACGGGTCCCGCGCCGGCGACCCCACTGGGGCGCCGCAGGAGCGGCGAGAATAGTGTGCCTTCCTTTAAATGCGAGAACACCGGGGTGCGCAACCCTCCGCCTCCTGCATCGAACGGCCAGAGCCGACGCCACGGAGCGGTTAACGGGGAATCGCTGTCTGCCAAGGCGGCAGCAGCGCGTACCCGCGCCGCCCTCGTGGAAGAAGCGAACGCCGTTCAGACGAGCGATCAATTGGAAGCTGTGGCCACTAATCTGGCCCGGCTGTTCCCCGCGAGGAGGGCAATGCGCACACACGCGAACGCGAACACCGCCAGAGGTGCGTCGGCCGGTCACGCAAGGCGAACGCGGCGGCTCAACCGGAGCGGGTCTCCGAAGCACAGCCCAGCGGAACTTTTCCCACCCGCGACGGATGGATAAGGGAGGCCTCCAGGATACAAAAGCTGTACCGGGCAAACCAGAAGCGCGCGGTCGGGGAAATCCTGAATAAGGAGTCCCCATTCTGTGAGGTGCCCAAGGACGTTGTCCAAAGGCACTTCACGGAGACCTTCGCGCGGATGGAAGGATCTGGTCCCCTCCCTGCGCCCCGGGAAATGGCGGAACCGTCCGCCTGTTCCAATGATGCCCTGGTTGTCCCTCTGGGGTGCTCCGAGGTCCTCTGTCGGCTCAGAAGGATGAGAAAGCCCCTGGGCCCGACGGGGTCACCTACGAGGACCTTAAGAGGGCCGACTCGGAAGCAGCGATCCTAACCGCAGTGTACAATGCATGTTTTCGCCTGGAGTACATCCCTCGTGGTTGGAAGGAGAGCCTGATTGTGCTAGTGCACAAGAAGAGCAACCGTGAGGAGCTGCGCAATTGGAGGCCCATCGCAATGGGTGATGTCGTCGTCAAACTGTTTGCCGCGGTTTTGGCCGACCGGTTGACGCGCTCGGCACGCGTTAACGACCGCTTGTCCCATGCCCAGAAGGGCTTCCTGCCGCACGAGGGGTGTCTTGAGCACTCCTTCGTGCTGCAGCGCATAATTGAAGATGCTCGCATTCGAAGAAAGGAAGTGGTGATCGCATGGCTGGACTTAGCCGATGCTTTCGGCTCTGTCCCCCATGCGGTCATCAAAAATGCCCTCGCCGCCGCTTCCGTGCCCGTAAGGATCGTCGATACCGTAATGAGCCTCTATGAGGGCGCAACGGTGCGCGTGCGGGCCCGTGAGGGTCATACTGACGCCATTCCCATGCTCTCAGGGGTGAGACAGGGCTGCCCCTTGAGCCCGATCCTCTTCAATCTAGTGATCGAAGGACCGGGGGACTCGGGAGCTGGATTTGAGGTAGCGGGCGAGAGGATCGCAGCTGTGGCATACGCGGACGACGTCGCGTTCGTCGCCACCTCCCCGAGTAGCATAGTAGAATTATTGAACGCAGCAGAGGAAACGGCGAGGCCGTTGGGCCTCTCCTTCAACCCCCGTAAGTGTGCGACATTGCACCTCGGGAAGGGGGGAGCTCCGGTTCCGACGACCTTCCAGATGGCGGGACAACAACTACCCGTCATGGAACAAGGGGACTCCTACTCCCACCTCGGAGTCCCCACGGGGGTTCGCATTGATCAGATCCCGTACAGCGCCATTCAAGAGCTGATCAATGATCTCAATGCTGTTAGCGCGTCTCTCCTCACCCCTTGGCAGAAGACCGAGGTCGTGGCGACATTCCTGCTGCCTCGCCTCGACTTCTTGCTTCGGGGTGGCTTAGTTCGTAAATCGCCATTAGCGGAGGCTTATCGTATTATAAAACGGATGGTGAAGGGATGGTTAAACCTCCCACAGCGAGCTGGTGTCGAGGTGGTCTTCATTCCCCTCTCGTGGGGGGGCTGTGGGCTCCTCCCGCTGGCCGACCTCGCGGACATCACCACCGTGGCTCATGCGTTTAGGATGCTGAACGCGGATGACCCGGTGGTTGCACGCATCGCGAGGTCATCGCTGGAAACCAGCGTCCGTGGAAAAATACGGCGGCCAATCACGGAGGGGGATATTGCCGAGTACCTCTCGGGTTCGCTCGAGGGAGAGATGAGGCTTCCCTCCACTGATTCGGCGTCATTTAGTCCAACGTCAGATCAGCAGCATTGAGGTCGGCGAGAAAGTTCAACTTTCGATGGCGCTGGAACGGGGCGCGATGCGAGCTCTCGCTGGAGTGCCTAGCACGCGGCGGCCGGAGAGTGACTATTCCCCCGGCTGCCAAGCAGCAAGCCCTCGGCCGCATGGGGGCCGCTCTGTCGGAGCACTATATGAACTCCCTTCTCACCAAACGCGACCAGGGTAAGGTCTTCGACGCTACCTCCCGTCATGGAGGTGCATGGAGTGAGCAATCACTTCATGCGGACAGGACGGCATATTCGCTTCGCGGACTGGCGCTTTATTCACCGCGCGCGCCTCGACGTGCTTCCCTTAAATAGGGCGCGTCGATGGGGTGACGGTGATCGGCGCTGTCGGCGATGCGGGTATGAGCTAGAAACCCTACCCCACGTGCTCTGTCATTGCGGCCCCCATGCGGCCACTCGTCAATTGCGACACAATCGCATTGTCGAGCGGCTTGCTGCGGCCTCCAGGTTCCCGGGCGATCTCCGAGTCCCAGGTGTGGGCGAAGATCTCACGGCCCTGCGACCCGACATAGTCGTGACTGTGCCCTTCGAAAATACGTTCGAAGCGCTCGAGAAGGCGAGGTTGGAAAAGATTATCAAATATCAACCCCTCGCCGACTCGCTGCGTGGGCGCGGTTACACCGTGCACGTCGATGGCTTCGTCGTGGGCGCCCTGGGAGCCTGGCACCCATGGAATGATCGCCTGCTGGCTCTGCTGCGTGTCTCATCCGGCCTGATGAGACGGCTGATCGTTTCGGAGACGATCGCGTGGTCCCGTGACGAATACGTCGAACACGTCACGGGAACCCGGCAATATCATCTTGTGGAAGCGGGGATGCCCCGCTCCGGGGCCCCCACGGCGCTCGAGAAATAATAATATCCACACGGCCCCGGACCATGCAATATTAAGCTGAAGCTACCCGCGCCGCGCTCGTCTTTTGAATTTAACAACCTCGCGAATTTAAGCGCACGCGGCATCCTACCGGTCATGGCGTGCATGGCCACCATGCCGGGAGCGAGGCCACTAGGCCCGGCCACATTATTACTATAATACTCTAATCACCACTGGTCAGCAGTAATTACTTATTTTTGTACATATATTTATTTATTTATTTACTTATATAATAATATCACAAACAATGGGGGTTGCCAACCATTGCTGGCGGTGACCAGAAGCCATTAAATTGTCTGAACGAGGACAAAGCGCCATATGCACGCGTTTGGAGTGGGGCCTCTATGCAGCCCCCTCCCTGTCTCTATTGTAACTTTAAAAGAATGGCCACGAAGCCGCCCGTGACGGGATCGATGTATCAACCCAGTGGGGATATGCCCCACTGGGAACATGGATTGAATAAATGCAAAATATCGTAATATTAATCATAGAAATGCGTGAATGAGAAGAATGTGGTGCGAGAAGCGCAACGATGGCTTAGAGAGCTTTTCTTTTTCAAAAAGAGAAGAGTCGAGCGAGTTGCAAAATGGGATCGATTAGAGTCGTGAGAAAGCATCAAGAGAGAGCTGTTAAAAAGAGTTGATTGGGAAAAGGAGTTAATTGTGTTGCTTAAAAGATTTATTTGAGTCTTTAATTTGTGTTATTTCTCTTATGTAATTATTTGTTATTTTATTACCATTATTGTTATTTAATAAACATCAGTTATATTATATCTCTACAACAGAAAGTTTTTGAGCCCTATAAGCATGGAATGTGGTAATAAAATCACTTCAAGTGAAGATGAAAGTTATTGAACGACGAAATTACTTCTATACATAAAACACTTGACGATAGAGGGAAGGAAAGCATGAGGATAGCAATGAAGTAAGAAGTGTAAGAAGGCAAAAAGTCATGATAATAGACAGTGAATGTGAAAATGACAGTGATGCCGCAGAAGATGCACAATCAAATAGTTCCGATTGGATTAGTTGCACAGAATCCGAAGAAATATCCCTCAAAATATAGTTCATAGCCGGCGAAAAATCTATAGGACCGCAAGTATCTTCAAATATAAAAGGACCATTGGATTTTTTTAAGTTGTTTTTTTTACCAATGATTTTACGTGGTAGCATTAAAGTTACAGTAAAAAAAATGTTATTATGAATTATATAAAATACATGAGCGGTGTTAATCAAGCAGATCAATACGACCTGACATATTGCTTTCTAAAACAGTCTTTGAAATGGTGGCGTAACCTATTTTTTTAGAGTTTAGAGATATGCTCAATTAATTACATTTATAAATCAGTAAAAAAAAAAAAAAAAAAAAAAAGAACAGAGAAACAAACGGCCGCTTAGTTATCTGAGGCACGTAAAAACTTTGGTTGACCAATTGAGAGGAGATTTCCAACAGATTCGTGATCGAGCTTCTACATCGATCTCCATTTTCAATGAAATCTCACATCTCACTTTAATAGGAGTTAAGAAAGATTATACGATATGCTCTCAACGACCCAGCGAAAGACATCCGACAAGCCGAAGATGCATCTTAGCAATTATTTTATAAAATATCATACAAACCAAATATAGAGCTTAATGTTTAACAAATTTCCTTCTTTGAAATACAAAGATACAGAAAACGTTAAAATATAATAATTTTGTATGTTAATTTGTATTTGAAACTATTTTAAGTTAGCTGTAAAAAATTCACCAAATATACGGAAAATCATCTCGAGTTGCTGGTTCGCCTGACCAACGTGAAAGAAACATTAAAATTGATATAGCTAGGAATCTCTATTCTGCTTATCTAATTTATTAGAACATTCACAATACACTAGCTAAATAGAAAGAATAAAACAAAAGAATTAGAAAAAGGAAAGAATAATACAAAGGAATTAGAAAAAGAATAAAATTAAGGCAGTATATCACATATATGCCTTTGGATGAAATACATAGAATAATAGAGTATTCTGTAATTGTGGTCGTAACAACAGTATCTGGCTCGAATGACCAGAAAATATGTCGTTACAAGAACAACTGGAGAATGAATGTAGTAAATTTAATATCATCTGGAGTGTAAAAGTCTTGTCCAACCAAACGTGAGATTGGTTGTTAAATACGAACTAACTTTGCAAATGGAGAATCAAAATTTATCAGATGTGAGAGCTGTTTCTTACAAGAGAATTATACCGTATCTAACTGATCTAATTAATTGTTCCTGAGAATTACACTGTATTTCGTTAAGAATATTAAATCATTTATACCGGCGAATCCGTCTTTATTAGAAAGCGCCGGTTTAGTCCAGTCAATGACATTCGAAGCATGAAATATTTAACTGCTTTGTTGTAGCTCTAATACAGCAGAGCAGTTAAATACATATCGAAAATCGGTAAATTAAAGCATCGAAAAGATGCTAGACGTTCCTAGACGACAACAAACAGAGCAGCTTTGCAAGTCAATTACCGTCTTGATATATATGATGCTTCTGAATCTTGATTTCATAAACATGAAACGGAAATATCTAAAAGAACAGAAAATATAATATTATAAACTAAATCAGGATTCAGAGCGTGAGAACATTCGGTATTTTTGTGCTAACAATATTTAACCTTATTTATAATAATATGATTAGGTGGCGATTTAGTACGGCCATCTCGGAACAAGAACATCATCGATTTCATGGAAATTATTGATTACATATATTCGACGCTGTGACGGAGCATCAAATACATCTCCACCGGGAAACCTACTGCCACAATTTCGTTAAAAGGAAGAGAGATAAAAATAAAGAGAAAATAAATAGAAAAGAAAGAAAAGCATAAAACTATTGAAAAAGTTATGCAAATTCCTTTACGTGGTCAAGTCGAAAGACGTCCACAGAAACGAGAACTAACCGAAAAAACTTATATAACCCCCCCCCCTCCCCCTCCGTCGGAGAAGCATTTAAACAAGGTCGAATGCTTCCAGATCACCAGATAATTTCACGTGTTTTTTCATTCAACGAGGACACACATATTCGTTCAGGACGAATGGCAGAATTACTATGTCACAGAAATTCATACCACATGAAAAACTGAATACCGGACTCATGTTGCCAAAACTCAAATATTCCCGTATATTTCCGTTTTAAATCAGAATCACAGTTCAATCTTTGTTCCATCGAGAAGAATAAATTTAGAATAAATTTTTTAGAGTTCGTGAATGTGACTTTCCAAGTATCTTCGATGAATGAAAGAGCGACTATGTAATACCCTGATTTGTCTCGGCTAACGTGATTTACAAAATGTTGTTCCCATTCCTGTTCCTCGTGAGGTCAGGTGTTGCAGTTGAGATTCTTCCTCAATTCCCAGAAATTCTTGAGATTGAAATGTAGAAGAATGTCTGATGCATTTACCCCGATGATCCATCTATACTTTTTTGAGTATAATGTCCTGTCCGCTATGTGGTATCATACTGTTCTCCACGATCAATTAGACCTGGACCAATGAACTTGTGGATTTTCTAATTTTATATTGGCAGCAAATTTGAATTTTATTCGATCGATTTGTTGATCTCGCGATTCACATAATCGTAAAAAAATAAAGGTTAAATATTGAATGTTGGAGAAATATGATTTGATTGCTGCTGAAACGAACTTACTATCGATTGTGTTTAACTGCAGTTTAAACTTTTTATTTTCGTAGCATGATTTTCTATCGGAAGTCGTAATCTTGCGGCGAGATTTTCCGTAATGAAGTTGCCGCTTGAGTATGTGTCAATATTTTGCATTCGATCTAGAAACGAACAATCGCAATGGCCATTAACCTGTTCACAGGAATGCCTGCCGCAGGAATAACAAAAGTGGTATTGTTGGTTCCCCGGTGACAGACACTCATCTCGGCGTCTTGATGTAAACTAGTTTCGCAGTTCGTAAACACGACATCTTTCAGGTTACGATTGTCCGAAAACAGACAATTTAAACATAATTTCCTTTTTTTTTCAGGGCTTCAATGCGCTCTTGTATTGTCATTTTACTAAATTTTGTGCATTGATATATCACGTGTGCCCTGTTACGTATTTTGCATTTGAAGGGAGGTAGTAAGTAAATGACTATGGTATTTACATATTTACACATATTTATAATTGGTGCAAGGATAGAGGAAGGAGATGGAAGGATAGGATCTTGGTGATGGGTAAAAGGCGAGGAGGAAAGGTTGTGCGTTTCGTCTCAGCGTCGCTGCCTAGACTCATCAGTGGGGCTGATGGCAGCGACACCTCTTATACCTCAGACGCTTGTTGTTCTAACTACTACTCGCTAGGCTGGATGGTCACCCCCATCCTAGCGGTGTTCCGCACTCTGTTTGCTTAACATCGAATATCGTTAGACTTCGACGCTAGGCGCACAGCCACTTGCGGCTTGTACAAGTCGGTGTTCGAAACTCGTACTCGAGGAACTATAGATCGCTACACATTTAATTTTATGTGTTGCGTCATTGCGTTCAAGGAGACAAAGAGAATTCGTTGTCTTCATCACGAATGTTTAACACCTTCGCGATTAATATTACCATAGTAATGTTGCGACAATTGTTGTTCTGTAGACATATGATCGAATTCTTTGGATTGATGTGAAGCATTGTAGACATTGAACAGATTCTTTCCCAGATTCTTCGCGTTCCTACGCTCATTTTTGTCACGAAATGACGATGCTCAAGAGCAGATTATTCACTGTAATCTGCCCAACGCTTGCAGTGAATGAACATACAGGTAAGTATGATTTGGTAAATCACGGGCATCGCGGGCATGTCATGTAAAAGAGCGGCGTAACACGAGAGAACGTTTGTTATTATATATTTCTTATAAATGACTCCAGGCTGCTTCATAATTATCTTCCGCCACTTCAATCTTTTCAAATAATAACAGACATAAATAAAACAATTTTTTCAATTTTACTCAATCTTAAAATTGCATTAATTGGCATATTAAATGCATTTTTAACCCAAGATTACCCACCTGGGGGTCTAGGGGCCGGGACGTACCTGCACTAGACCCCCACGTGGGTAATCCCGGGTTAATTGTGATCCACATTTCTATTCATCCACCTCATTTCGGTAGGTCGATTTTTGGCAAATTTATCGAAAGCAGAAACGGTGGCGAAGAAGGCGCAGTTGGTTCAGAACAGTCAGAAGAACGGTCTGTTGTAATTATCCGTTCATACACTTTTTCGAAATTTTTGATGAGTTCTAATTTGTCCTTTTATTGAATGTTTCAAAATGATTACGCAGTCTTTGAATACATGTTTTTTTGTGGAATCTTGATAACTTTAGACCCAAGTACCGAACATTGTTGTATTTTGAAAAAGCTCGTTCTTGCTTACGAAGGTCACAATTTTCTCGGACACAAGAGTTAATGTCGTCATTTTAATCGAAATGAACAAAGGCGAGAGAGAATTGATTGATAATTCACATGCAACGAGTCTGTCTTTGAATGATTTTCGTTATGATCGTTTATGAACAACACGTGGTTGTTGGTGAGGTTAACTTCAGAAGGTATGTACTTCGCTTCTTTTAGGATCTCAGCGTTGATCTTTGGATGAGAGGTTGATCTCATTTCGTGATGTGGGATCCGTTTTACTACAACATAGTATAGACTAAATTATAATCTAAAAACTAATTGAAGTCTATATGCGCGCACTGCTCTTCTAGAGATCGTAAACCATAAATTAACCTAACCGAATTGAATGTCTACTCACTAAGTTAAAACGTTGTCCACTAAATTAATCTCGCATAGTAGATTCAACTATGACAGGCATAGATGTATACTGATCTTTCACAATTGATCTGTCCGACATCGAATGACTAATGAAAGACTGTCGAAGGACTGGCTACTAACTGCGAATAATATCACGTTCGACTGGCGAAAGATGGACAAATAAATAGCGAATGTATTCGCATCACCGAGCTCTGTCCTTAAATAAATATATTGATTGGGTCCGAACATAATTATTACAATCAGCATACCTGCTTGGTGTGTCCGTTCTTCGAAAATCTTTTTCTATGATTTTACGCCGATTTCAAACTACGGAAAAGCCGTGAAGATTTTTTCCACGTAGTATATAACTGTAAATTACGTATTTTAGTACGTTTAATACGTACTTTATCACATCCTTATGGAAATTCGGAATTTATAACATAACTGGTCGACGGAACAATATTCCTAAGTTCATTGTAATGAAAGATTAATTGGCAATACCAAAAATATTTCTCTCACAAAATAGCCGTTTTTACGCGAGCATATCATAAATCAAATTAAGTTACGGAGACAGATTTTGATTATTAATATTATAGTATTATAAGTACTTATAAATTCTATATTTTTTAAGTTATATCATTTTTGGTGTGTAGGTTATCGATTACCGAAGTTCGAGCGTTAAAAGAATAACGTATTCCAGATGCGTACCCCCTATCGAGCATATTAAAAATTTTAGACCAACTCAGAAGTGCGAAGTACTTCAGTTTTTTTTTCTTTACTTCGTTAAGAGCATTACAATCAATATATACATCATTGAGGATTATATATATGTAGGCTGGCGTGGGTCTGTGGCATGCAGAGTAGTTACTACTACTAGAGTCTGTAGCCTAGAGTCCCTCGAGTACGAGTTTCGAACACTCGAACAATCTTTCATTTCCTTCCACCATCCTTGCACTAATTGTAAATAGTGTAAATGTATATACCATAGTCATATACTACCAACCTTTCAACTGGTGATCGCCCGACGATGATGTGAACACGCAACCAAGGAAAATCGAGAAGCAACATCAATAACAAAAGGAAGGGACGACGACACACCAGCGAGGATGCATCAGGAAGGACACAGATGCCCATCGAGGAAGGATGCCACGACAACGATAATTGGCCACGGCATGGTCGCAGAAGGCAATACGGTAACACGCGCGTATGCAGGCATCACGTCTGGAGTCACAACGAAAAAGCCGGCCACGTACACGCTGCGTCTCCGCCAACCGCAGCCACGTGGAATCTCCAACAGAAGAGGCCGGCCCTGGGTAATCCAACTTCCGAAAAAGATACCAGGACCGAGCAACAAACAAAGGAGTGGCGAACAGCACCATCATCTGACATCCACTCCTCCATAGGCTTCCTTTTCTCAGTATCGCTATCACTGGGAAGGAGGTGATGTAGCGGCCTAGAGTCCCTCGAGTACGAGTTTCGAACACCGACTTCTACAAGCCGCAAGTGGCTGTGCGCCTAGCGTCGAAGTCTAACGGAAAAACTGGTTCGTTCCGCGGTTCTCGTCCCACACTCGTTCTCGTCCAGTGAAGTATATGGTGTGGTGCATATCAGTGTGCAGAAAAAGTGCAGAAAAATCATAGACCATAACCCATCTAATAACTAACACAAATCATTGAATTAAGTGACTATAAAAATAACCTCAACAAGGAGTGTCCACCACGTGGACAGGAAAAAGCAGACAGACATGGTAGCTCATTTAGCACACTAATCCAAGCTACTAATAATAACAACAACAAAAGGAAAGGAATGCTGATCGAAAGAGATAATAAAAAAATGAACAAAAATCATTCAACGTACATAACCCTAAAAAACAGATTCGCAGTTCTTAATCAAGACGAACCTGAACCTGAACAGACTTGGAATGGACCTGGAAAATGACGATTCCAAACAGGAACTAAAATTAAAGAAGGAAAAACCACCCCCCGTAGTAATCCACGATAATAGCAATTCACATACTCAATTAATAGCAAAAATTAAAACGTACGTCAAAGAAAAACTCTTCATCAGATATGCAACCAACAGATTTAGCATACATACATTCACAAATAGCGACTATAATGAACTAATCAAGAATCTTGATGAAAATACTCAATATCACATCTACACCAACAGAAAAGACAAAACAAGGGTCTTCGTAGTCCACGGACTGCCACCCGACCTAGCAACAAAGGACATCACGCAGGAACTCCAAAAGCTCGGCATCGAAGCAGTCAAATGTAATCCTATGAGAGGCACTGCTAAACCGCTCTATATGATTATAATGAAAGACAATGTCACCATTAAAGCATTAAACCAAAAAATAAAATATCTGTCATACACGCGAATAACGTGGGAAAGATACATTAATAAGAAAACAATAACGCAGTGCCACCGTTGCGAGGAATGGGGACATGCTACCTCAAACTGCCACGTCAAACCTAAATGCCTCAAGTGTGCAGATAGCCACCTAACCAATGAATGCATAAAAGACAGGAATGTAGCACCTACATGTGCTAACTGTGGGAACGATCACCCAGCGAACTCCATTAAATGTCCAACATACATTCAACGACTGGAATGGATAAACAAAAATAAGAAGACGACAGTAACGAGAGAAGTACCTCAACAACGGTTACAGCTCCAGAGGCAGCAGTCAACCCAGCAATCAGGTAACAACAATATAAATTTTTCGGTACTAAACGAAGAAAAATCCCAAATGAGAGGAACAAACCAGGAATCGAACAGGAATACAAGAGCACAACACACCCTCATATATAAGGAAGTATTAACAAACAGCAATAGCTATAGCAAGCAGTATGGTAGGCAAAATAACCAAGCAAGCGAACTACAAGCATTAGCACACGAAATGACAACCTTAGAGAGCCTAATAGATGTACGAAANGGTACTACTAATGTAAACTATTGTTATATCTTATTATGTACATAATCCTATTTGTAATAAAGTATCTAAAAATCAAAAAAATCAAGTCTAACGATGTTAAGCAAACAGAGTGCGGAACACCGCTAGGATGGGTGCCTCTCCAGCCTAGCGAGTAGTTAGAAAAAAAAACAAGCGTCTGGAGTAAGGGGTCGCTGCCATCAGCCCCACTAATGAGTCTAGGCAGCGACGCTGAGACGAAACGCACAACTTTTCCTCACCTTACCCATCACCAAAATACAATCCTTTCATTTCCTTGCACCATCCTCGCACTAATTGTAAATAGTGTAAATATGTATATAAATCTATAGTGAAGGTCCAGAGAGTAGTATCTTTTTAGTCGTCGTGTGTGTACTGTAGAATCCAACAGTTGAGTGACCAAGGGTTAGGGTGGTTACTCACGCTTGAGTTGCATCTGTTTTGATACTTCGTCTTTAATTGTAGGGATCCCGAGATCACGGTAGATTATTTCGTTTGTTACATACCATGCATTTGTGATTATTTTTGCTGTTTTGGATTGGAAGCGTTGAAGTATCTCGATATTGGAATTGCTCGCTGTACCCCAAAGTTGAATTCCGTAGGTCCAGATGGATTTTAAGATGACTTTGTAGAGTAGTAGTTTATTTTTTAGGCTTAGATTTGACCGTCTACCTACGAACCAGTAATATTGTTTAACTATTAACTTCAATTGGTTATATTTAGCTTTTATATGCTGTTTCCACGTTAATCTTCTGTCGAGGTGTAGTCTCAGGTATTTAACCGAATCTTTGGTCGGAATTATTGATTTGTTATAAGACACTGGCGTGAAATTTTGTCTTCGTACGGTAAATGTGCGTTGATTTACTTTCGTTTACTTTAAATCGCCATTTGTGGAATCATTTTTCCAAGGCGGCGAGGCTTTCTTGAAGAGACGTAGATGCTATTTGTGGATCTTCATGAGATGATAATAGAGCTGTATCATTCGCGAATGTTGCAGTGAGTACCTCTGAGGGAGTATGTAGATCGTCTGTATGCAGGGAATATAAGAGGGGTCCAAGGACACTACCTTGCGGAACCTCGGAGTTAATAGGAATTCAGTTAACGTCTAGGTATCTCATTCTGAAGGGTCTATTAGTTGCGTATGATTGAAGTATGAAGTAGTAAGAATGAGGTAGGATATTTCTAAATGCCTTTCGGATGTTTAGGAATAGTATTCTTTCTTTTCTAGGTCTTGACTGATTTCATAAATTAATCGGTGGACTTGTTCTATTGTTGAATGCAGCTTACGAAAGCCAAACTGGTGGTCAGAAATAACCTCCAATTCTTTTAATATGGAATGGAAGCGTTGATGTGTAATTTTTCAAATAACTTAGAAATGTGTGGCAATAAACTGATTGAACTATACAAGTTTGCCTCGTGGATCGGCTTTCTCGGCTAATGGATAAGGGAGATGATTGACAGTTTCTAAGATTTTGGGTAATACCCTAGATGAAAGATTGCGTTAAATATCGATGTGAGGAGTGCAATTCCTTTTTTCGGGAGCTGTGTGATCGCTTCGTTATTTATTCTATCGTGCGACGGTGCTTTTTTTGGAGTTGAGAAGCTGAACCATCTTTCACTTCTGCGGCAGTAAAGGTATAGATAGGAAGGGACATCTGGATAGGGGATTGTAGGTAATCTAGAATCTCTGCTTCTTCTAAGTTCGTCGATAGACAATGAGGTTTAAATACTTCAGTTAAGTGGAGAACAAACACATTCGCCTTTTCTGTAGGACTACGTGCCCATCTTCCTTGCGTAGTGCGGATACGAGAAATTGTTTGGAGTGGGCGAGAAGTTCTGTAGATTTTTAACAGTTGTTTTTGAAATTATGGAGGACTTCGTCAGTTTTGCCGTAATTTTATTGAGCTTACGCCTGACTTCAAATAGTCCACTAGAATGCCATATTCTTCTGAGTTTACGTTTTTCTGAGATTTTTCTCTTTATGTAGTCCGGATAGGCCTGATTTCTTATGGATTCCTGAATGGGTAAAGAGGAACGGATTGCATTTATTATGTTGTTGCTAAAACAATCCACTACTGCGTCAATATTATTCTTAGCGGCAACAGGCTTGTTAAGGATGTGTTGAAAGCTTCTCTGAATTCTTGCCAGTTTGTAAGTTGGTTGTGAATTCGTCCGCTTGGCCGGTTTTCAATAACAGCAATAACAGGTGTATGATCTGAAGAAAGTTCTAGTAAAGAGCTGATTTTTGTGAAACTCGAAGAGATATTTTTGATCACAAAGAAGTCCAGCAGATCTGGTAGTTTGTCTGGGTCAGTTGGCCAATATGAGGATTCATTTGGACTTAGGCAATTGAATTTGGTAGAGTTCTTGTAGTGATGATTCTGCTTCCCCATTGTGGATGTTTGGAATTAAAGGCGCCGCCTGCGATGAATATTTCTCCCAAGCTTTCGAAGAAGTGGTCAAAGCTGTCTTTAGAGAGATTGTGTTTAGGGGGATAGTATACCGCAGATAGCGTAACTGGACTATGCCAGCCTTCTATAGCCAAATTCGTTGATTAAAAGTAGTCTGATTCAAATGATGGGAGTTCATAGTTTTTCACAATGGATTTGATGATAATTGCAGAGCCCTTATGGGCTCTTCCACGCGGAAGTTATGTATGATTGAGTTTGTATCCGTGTAATGTTAGGAAATTTTTGTTTATAAACTGCGTTTCAGAAATGAGCATTACTTGTATGTCTTGGCTATTTAAGAAGAATTCTAGCTCGTTTTTATGCTGGGCTAGATCATTGGCGTCCCAGAGTGCTATACGTAGTGGTTCATTTTGATGTATTAGATGTCAGTTTATTTGCGACAATTGTTAGTAATGACACTAGGGTAGTGATTTGCTCCATTTGTTTTTCAATTAGTTTCTCCAGTCTGCGAAAATTATCAATGTTTTGAAAGCCAGGAATACTACTTTGTAACGTAAAATCATATATCGTTTCATAAGTTTTTATGGACCGCCTGGGCGTATAATGTTGAATAGTGTAGTTATGGGCATTTCGTGGATGATTCGTTGTGTCCATGATTTTAGGATTAGAAAATTTTTTACTGTAGAATTCCTTGCAAACTGGGCATCCCCTGTAGCTAGCGGTGTGGTTTCCTCTAAGCAGTGAACACATTTTGCTGGAGTTTCGGCCAATTTGTTGCACTGTGCTATTGGGTGAGGCTCAGAGCATTTGACACAATAATATACGCGGTGTTAGAATATTTTTGTGTGTAATGTTAGAATAATTTTGTCCGTATCTTTGGCATTTCTTGCACTGTACGATCTCTCTTTTTTTGTAGGGCGGTTCGATTTTGACAATAGAATTCATTAATCTGTTTATATTGTATACTTCCTTGTTATTAGCTTTTTGTTTTAGATCAATATAAAATAGAGATAGTGGATTCTTTGTAATATTGTGTTTAATGTTACTGATATTAATTACTTCATGAACAAGTTTCGAAAATTCAGTTTTTAGTTCGTCTTAGTTCACCGAGTGATGGATGTCACGAAGGACAATACGAAATGCTCTCTCTTGGTTTAATTGGATTGTATGGAAATTTGCATTGAGCATCCGTAAGTGTTTATTTTTCTATACTTACCGGGGTTGGTCGGAAAAATTTTTATGTGGTTGTTATTGATTTTCAGTTTATATTCGTTCCTGTTTATGACTTTCTCCAAGAAGTTTGTCATTGTTTGAATGTCAATAATGTTGTTAAGAATTAATGGTAGAGGAGCGGATTCTTTGGTCGGATTCTGATTTGTCGTTGCTTCAACGACATCCGTAGGGTCTTCAATAGAATCTGGTATTCTATTCGTACTGTTACCAGGGTTGATCGACGATATGCATGCGGCTGCGTTTATATCTCCATCTTTATCTAGCCTACGTTTCTTATTGTTGTTATTATCACGTCTTATCTGTAGCGACGATCCAGAGAGTTGCCACGGAGGGGGAAAACTGTTGCGGTTTAAATTCGAATCGCTTGCAATTGGAGATTTTTCATCTTCGATATAGATTTCCTAGTTAGGAAAATCTAATCAAGAGGCACTATATTGAATGTGAACCAGTAACGCGATTCTTCACCAGATTTATTTTATTTATGCTACGTTGGATTTCGAGAAACGTAAACTCACCGGGTTTGTAATAAAAACTTCACAGAGCACAATCACACATGTCAGCACGCTACGGCAGCTATGTAAGTGTCAACTCCTACGTACTTTATTATGTTCGAACTTACCAGTAATTTTAATGAATTTGGAATGGAGGAAAAAGACGCAGAGAAAAATAGTATTCTCCATACCTTACGTACCTATGAGTACACGCGATTGCCGTTTGGATATAAAAATGTACCAGTCACTTTCCAACGTTTAATAGATACCATTTTGACATGGTTACAGGAAACCAAAATGTTCGTTTACTTCAATCACATTGTCACATACGCACGATCGCTCCAAGAACATGGAAAAGAATTTAATAAACTAGCCCAGCGTCTACAAAACGCGTATTTAAAATTACATCCATTAAAATGCGAATTCCTTCAATGTTCAAATTATAATAAAGATGAAATATTTATATATTATGTAAACCAAAGCGAAATAAATTCGAATCAGAGTATATCGGACCTCACGAAGTTCTAGATATATTAGATAATAATAATGTTATAATTTTGTACAAACGTAAATCACGAGTAGTTCATTGTAATAAGTTAAAGCGAGCAAATCCAGCGTCATAATAATGTAAACCCAGTGTCATAGTAATGCGTAATTTACCCTTACACTGCACTTCATTATTTTGTATAAACCCTCAAACGAACCTAACTCAAACTCGAGAACTACAACTCCGCAACTTCATTCGTTCTTGGATATATCAATATATTCTACCATACTCAACGCACGAGCTTATTAGCATCAACTAACACATCTCAATGGCTTCATTCTTCAAACTTCAACCATCCACTGACAACCAGTGATCAAATAATCATGTTGGGATGCTCATGGAGTATCAGACTTTATGAATGAAATCAACGATATTCCATCAACATCACATACGAAAATCCGAATTTTTTTTTTATTATTCATCACTAGTCCAGAGTAAAGCTATTAACTTCACCCACCCTACCTACGGCTGGATTCCTTCGTTCCAAATGCAATTCAAACTTAAGCAACGAAGCACTTCACGAAGAAAATATTAATCACGGGCACTAAATATTAAGCAACGAAGCACTTCACGAAGAAAATATTAAAAAAACATTAATCATCTAATAAACATTCAACCCCATCCCTAGTGAAAAATCATTTCCAGAGGAAGCGAGGTGTGACATCGAATGTCACCGGCGTTTTCTGTAATAATGTCTGTGCATATTGTATCATTTATTTATTAACTACGGGTGTATATATTTATTCAGACAGAGCGCTACGACTATAAAAAAAATATTTATTCAAGAATATTTAATCATATTATGTTACATAATATTATATTATATTCAAATCCCTGCAATTGCGAGTGTAAATATCATGCAATAGTGATGCATCCAAATTAGCAACAAATTAAAAAATTTATTTCAATAAAAAATTTAGTGTCTCAACTAAAGAGAATATTAAGAAAAATAATTACTAACGGTGAAGGAATGGCTCTGCCTTCCACAGCGTGCCAGCGCTGAGGTTGTCTTCATTCCCCTCTTTTGTGGTGATTACGGCATTTT